>NC_066585.1:456022224-456326911 GCF_024323335.1 Lathyrus oleraceus
AGGGGTGCTAATACCTTCCCCTTACGTAACCGACTCCCGTACCTTGCAATCTCTGGTCGTAAGACCATTCCTTCCCCTTTTTCAGGTTTACTTCGAGCGTTTCCTTTCCCTCCTTTGGGATAAATAACGCACGGTGGCGGCTCTGTGTCTTTTCCCGCCGGTTGTTTTTCGCGATGCGACAGCTGGCGACTCTACTGGGGACTTCAAGAAGTTGACCTCTTGCTGGTCCATCTTCCCTAAGCGAGTCAATCCTAGCGCTCTCTAGGATAGTTTTGGTTGCTTGTGTTGCTCTATTTATTATATTTATGATTATTATACTGTAATTGTATATATTTGCATATATGTTTGCATGCATCATATTATCATTGTGCTGGATTCTATACAGGTTGGTTCCTCTGATTTGGGGTGGGTGTTCTGAGTGGGGCTAAAACCCAGGCCCGAGTATACACCTAGGATTAGCATGGTCTCATGTTGCCCCTCATGTTAGGTCAACATGTTTTTGGCGACGTGACATACCACAAGCCGGACGAGGTTCTTTTGAGAGAGCTCTTCCTTTGTGGAGTATCCACTTTGGTTGAGTCACCTCATCTGAGCTGTTGACTTCAGTGACCGTTCTTTCCCGGATCTTTAGTTTAGATGATCTTATGAGAGCTGCAGCGGCACACCCGAAAGGGAAAACCCATTGAGTATCTTGTCCGATTATCGAGACCATTATCCGCCTTAGGATGACCTTGTTAGAATTCACCTGTGAGGGGAGGGTTTGATTCTTACAGATGCATGTTCTGGTGGTGACTTTCTGATGGTGACTATTGGGTCCTATTTATGAGTTGGATTTATGGATTTATTTCCGAGATGCCGGAGTTCTGTCCGTGGTATTTATCAATGGGGATCCGTTTATTTTAGGATTCCCTGGGTTGGTACAGATGATTTTGTTGCTATCAGATCAGTGGTTTTCCAGTGGTGATGGTGATATATCCTCAGGTTCCGTTTATTTCGGAACTCTCAAGTTGGATTTATGGTTACTTGATCCCTCAGATGGTTGTGATCAGTTCAGAGACCGTAATCCAGTACAGTTGATGTTCAGATGACTTGGAGGATAGCACTATGACTTGCATTCATGCATCTGCATCATTCCCATTTTGCATTCATCCGCATCCAACTCATGTCTATCCCTACTCAGGGTCCATTCTCGATTGAGATTCTGGTTGAGAGACATCCTGATGTCAGAATGCTATTGTCAAATTATCATCCGTCTCGATGAAGCCAGAATCGAAGGACAGAATGTTCCTCATACGGATAGACATTGCATTCATGCGTGAGTCATAATAACCTGCCTTCTGTTTTGCAGGTGTCAGTTTCTAACATGTTTGATTGACCTAGGAATCATTGCTCGCGCACGCAGAATCATTCCCTTGCACATAGCTCGTCCGCACAGATACCCTACCAGGCGCAACATATCCAAATTGATGGATCTACCCAACGCAGACACTCTCGAGCTGAAAGAGAAGATGGGAGCGTTGATCAGTGTTATGCAAGGGTTTGCCTTGGGACAGAAAGCACTTGCCGAGAAAGTGGATGTAGCACCTCAAATTTGCACCTACTTCTTGTACATACATTCTCATATTAGGTCATAACATAACATGGTCCACTGCATAACATTGCATTGTCCCTTTGCCTCAAGTGCAAGCCAGTCAGAAGAATTAGGTCAAACTGGTCAGGAGATCAGTCAATCAAGCAAGCAAGTGCAATTCTCATTGAGCCAAGGCCCTAGGGTTTGTCCAACATGTTCACATGACCTAGGGGTCCTTTTGAAGTATTTTGGTCAAGGATTGGATGTTCAGAAGTCATCAGTCAATGCACAGTTTGCCAGAAACCCTAAAAAGTCAAACTTGGTCAACTGTGTCTGATTTTATGGTTTTGATGGTGGGATTTGGTTTGAGAGAGCTTATTCATGTCCAAATAGGCCTCATATATCATGGCAAACATCATCATTGAAGAATTTGGAGCCAAATCAGAAATTTCCAAAAATAGAAACTGGACCTGTAATTTTAATTGCCAAAAATGGAAACTTCTTAAGCCTAAACTTACATCATGATACAAGCTTCAAATGAATTTTTTCCCAACATGAAAGTTGAAGATCTTGTTCTCCCATTTCCAAAAAGTCCAAGAACTCTCAATTCCCATGTATGGTTGGCAAGTTATGATCAAATCATTTTCAGAAATTTTTGAACTTTAAAAGGCCATATCTCTCAAACCATTTGGCCAAATTGGGTGGGGTTTTTTGCTACAAGTCACATTTGATGCCCTCTTTCCAAATATGTCATCATCATTCACCAAAACTTCACCAATCAAAATGGCATTTTTGGACTTGCATGAATTAATTTCAAGTGAGGTTGAAAAATGAGTTTCAAAATTAACCACTTCCAACCAATTCTACCAATCAAATATGTTCAGAAATGATGTTTTGGATTTGTCTAGGCCCAAATTCGAGCTACAGCCATGCACATGCACCATTTGAGTGGAAATCACCAAATTAGCAAAAACACTCAAAATTAGCAATTCCAATTACCACTCACTTAATCCCAACTTAGCTCCACTAAGCATCATATATATTGCATTTTTCTGCTGAAAGAAACCCTAGAAGCAGCAGCCTCCATCATTCCAAAACAGAACATCTCATTTTCTCTCAAATACCATTTTCTCATCTTTGCATTTTCTGACCAAAACCTCAAAAGAACTCGAGTTATTCTTGTTGGTCTCATCATGTATTAACCATTTGGAAGCTGTTGCAAGTGGTAAATCCCAACTGTAAGCACAGCACACGGCTGTTTCATCCAAGAACTCATTAATGGCAGATTTGGTCTGAGGTCGTTTCAAGGGTTGCTGAGCTAAACTTTCTTCACTATTCACCTTGTGGAAGCTAGTGGAGCATCTGTTTTGAGCCAATACATCCAAACAACACCTGTTTCATCATTTTCTTCAAGATCAAGTAAGTTTTCGAGTTTCTCTATTTACAAAGCTATGTTATGCTTATGATAGAGTGTGTTGTGCTGGTCATTTTGAAACTTGAATCATTGAAAACGGTTGGCTATTATGAAAGTTATGATGATTTAAAGTTTGTTGCTCCAATATGTTTTTGCTCGATTCATGATGCTGGGCTTGATTCATAGAAAATGGCTTTTGGAATGTTGATGTGTGTGGTTTGCTGGTCATGATGATGCCTTCATTTCGAATTTCTGGAAAATAATTTTTTTCGAATTTGATTGATGAAGATGAAGCTCACTGTAGCGTACGAGCCCTAGTTCCCTGCCCAGAACACGTTTCGCCCTTGCATTGCATGTTCCTCCACACTTCTGGGCCATGAAACCAATCAGCGTGTGACACGCAGGATAACAGCACGCACCGTTTCACTTAAATTTCCAAATATTTACCACAATGCCACTGCGTGTTTATTTAATCATTAATTCATTTTATTTCTTCAATAATCATTTCATTTTGTATATCAATCTTACAAAAATCATTGCGCATCCAATTTTAATCCAAAATTCATGGGGTTTTTTGTGGAATGTTCATCTCCATCTCTAGTTTTTTTATCATATTTTTTCCAGATTTTTTTGATGAGTGGATTTTAATTGGTATTAGGGTTTGTGACATGTGCTCATATTTTGTACACTTTGCCAAAACATTTGTGAAATGGTGATACTTTATCCAATGGCTCCCAAATTTTTTATGCTTAAACTAGACACACTCATGGTGATTTTGGTGTAGAGTTTGTGAATTTATCATTGCTGGTTTGTGAGTTATGATTTTTTGAATTAGGGTGTGACAATTTGTGTCACACCATTGATGTCCAACTTCATGATTTTCATTACCATGCTTCTTGAACTCAAATTGGTTTGAATTTTTTCATGAACGTACTCTTGGATGTCTAGTTTACATGTGAATTTTCTTGGAATTATTTGTGGCATTTCCTAATTGTTTGAGATTTTCTCCCCTGTTTAGTCATATGTTGACTTTTTGTGACACTTGTTCCCATTTGTTTTGTGAAATGCTCATACTTTATTAGATGGACATGAAATTTGATATGTGATTACTAGACATCTTAAGCTTTGCCATGGTTTTAGTCCCATTCATTTATCATATGCCATCTCTGATTTATGATTTTTTCAAGTTGATGTATGTTTGGTTGACTTCTTTGAGCATGCTTAAAATTGCCTTGCCTTTCTGATTTTCATTGACCTACTTACCATGATCCAATTGAGCTGAAATTTGGTGTGCTTACCATGATATGGATTATGTTTGATCATGATTTATTTGATGATTTATTGAAATGTCTATGATTGCTTTTGAGCTAAGTCTTGCTGTTGACTTCTATGAGCTTCCATATGCCATGCTTTGACCTGTTTTGTTCATGAAATGATGATGATGAATGATATGAGTGTGGAACCAATTGAGTTTATTTCTTGATTGTTTGAAATTGATTTTGGACACTTGCCACTTGCTGTTTTGACTTTCTTATCTCTTTTTGACCCTAGGCTTGTCCTAGTGGTCATGTTGCTCATGTTTAAGTTTGTTGTTTCAGGTTAAGCAACAAATACCCAAAGAGATCAATACAAATTGATTGAGCTTGATTGAATATCATGGCTAACTTGTTTGTTTTTGTAGGTTGCTTAGCTCACATGCTTTGAGCCTTGTGCATTGCACATTTAACTGACTATGTTGTCTGTTGACTTATGCTGTTTTGTTTTAACTTTGTGTCTGGTATACTAACTGTGCTTGACTGATTTCAGGTACTTTAGTTGCTTTTAGTTCCTTGTGAACTTTGCTTTGCTTTGCTTGATAAGCAATTTGCATTGAGGTATAACTTCTTTACTTCATGTAGTCTGGAAGACCTGGCCTGTTACTTGGCCAGGCAACTGTCTGAAGTCCTCCTTAAGAGGCAATGTTTGTGACTGTTTACATTTGTCCTTGTATAGAGTCAAAGACCTCCTAAGTGAAGAGGCAATTGGCAGAACCCAAGGGATATGCAATCTATCCCCTGCCATTCTGTGTGTCATCTGCTTTGCTCACACCACTGTGTTGATGCATTGCAGATACAAACCCAAGATCTTGTACAATTGTACAGTTAAGTCAGTTTCAAATGTGTAGGAGGGTTCCCACCTTCTGAACCCACACATTCTTGTCTTAAGCTCTCCCAGGCCAGGGATAAGAGCTGTGAAGTCACATATTCACTCACCTTTCATCTGCTTCACCTTAGCCCCTCAATGGCAAGGTTAAGAGCTAACACTATCCAGTTCCAGTGGTTTGTTTGTTGAGGTTGATATGACCCCTCAACTAAAACCTAACCTTGTTTGAGCCCATTGCTTGCATATAGTGTGTGTTACTTGTGCTTGTGTGTTTGCTTTAGCTTGCTTCCTGTGCAAGATAGGTTTAGTTTGGCTTGCTGCCTGTGCAAGTTAGGTTAGTGTGGCTTGCTTCCTGTGCAAGTCATGATTAGGATAGGCTTGCTTCCTGTGCAAGTTAGCTAGAAACCTTAACTTAGGGATGATTTGCATGATAACATCTAGGCTCGAGTCGTAGTCTCCCTAGTTGTGTCTCCCTCTGTTATCTGGTTAGGCTAGTCCTTTATCCCTTCGTAGGGGAACTACGTCGCCCTGATCCTCATACCAGATGAGGTACGTAGGCAGGAGATGAGCTGATCTCTCCGGGCGCCTGTGTCTTTGTTTTGTCTTGTTGTGTGCTTGGAAGCTGATGTAAGTCCATCGAGTGGCATTCGGGTTCCATCGTGGGTTTGTTTGGTTCGGATGCTGATGTAAGTCCAGTGATTGGCATTCGGGCTCCATGTTTGCCTTCTTGTGTGTGTTTTGGTTTGGATGCTGATGTAAGTCCAGTGATTGGCATTCGGGCTCCACGTTTGCCTTTGCCTGTGTCTGTTTGTGTGCGTGTCAGCCGAGCTACGAATGCTCTGATTCTCCTTCGTCCAAGGAGATACGTATGCATAGGATGCGACATCCTAGCGAGCATGTGCCGTTTCCCCAGTCCGAACTACTTTGACTCTGATGTCTATGCCTGATAGACTAAGTAGGCCCAGGATGCGATGTCCTGCCGAGTCAGTCTCTTTTGTTTTCTTGTGTCTCTTTCAACCAGTGTGTGTGTGTTTGAGCAGTGTTTAGCAACCATTTTCCTTTCTATTGTGCGTGGATCCCGTCGAGTACGACGGATGCGTAGGGGTGCTAATACCTTCCCTTCGCATAACCGACTCCCGATCCCATTCTCTTTGGTCGCGAGACCTTTCCTTTCCCAGGTTTACTCTGAGCGTTTCCTTTCCCTCTTTTGGGATAAATAACGCACGGTGGCGGCTCTGTTGTTCTTGTTTTCCCGCCGGTTTTTCGCGTGATGCGACAGCTGGCGACTCTGCTGGGGACATAGAGAAGTTGACCTATGCTGGTCCATCTTCCCTAAGCGAGTCTCTCCTAGCGCTCTCTAGGTTAGGGTTTTGGTTGCTGTTTGCTGTTTTTTATTGCATTCATTCCATTTATTGTTTGCATTTATGTTTGCACTTATGTTTGCATTCATTCACATTCATTATTCACCTGGCTGGTTGTCTGTTTCTCTCTGTTGGGGTGGGAGTTACATGAGGTAAAAGGCCCAATACCCAGGCCATGAGTGAAATCTAGGATACTTAGGAATAGAGTGATTCATGGGAAGCGGGTGGTATTGCGCCACTTAGCGGAACATTGATATCACGAGCAGTTCAGACCCTGGTGGGATGTTATCGTTACATACTTCGGGTGTGTATATGATGATGTTCTGCGAAAGGTTATTTATGCTGCGTTTCCCTCGACCTTACCCTGGCCTAGATGACACCCGTGAGTGGGGAGGGAATGATCATTATTACAGGTACAGTTGGTGACTTGTTGGTGACTTGTTGGTGACTTGTGATCCTGTTGGTGACTATTGGTTCAGAAGTTTGGGGTCTCAGATGACTTTGGGTTTCAGATGAATTCGTGGTTCCGAGTTCAAGCCGAAGCTTTGATCCTGTGTTCTGAGAGACACAGCCAACCAGTCGTGTCTGCATCATTTGCATCATAGCATGTTTATTTTCAAAAAAAAAATACGCAATAAAAAAAAGAAGAAAAAAAAAAGAAAAAAAAAAGAAAAAAAGAAAAAAACTAATCCCTGCATGCATATCATTTCTCAGGTACATTCCAGAGCTTGTTCACTGATAGAGATGGCAACAGTCCTAGAGTTGAAGCGGAAGACTTGTTCCTACAGCTTTCACCGTGAACCTTTGACGTCTCTGATTGAGTTGAGCAACCTTATGACCAGTGGTAACCAGAAGGGGTTTGTTGACCAGTATGGAGATATTCTGACACTGTTGAAGATGGTAGTCGATCCGGTGCCGTTGCAGACTCTTCTACAGTTCTACGACCCAGAGCTTCATTGTTTCACCTTTCAAGATTATCAGTTGGCGCCTACTCTTGAGGAGTACTCCATTCTGCTGAGTGTCCCGGTCCGGTATCAGGTTCCTTTCTTGGATGTGCCCAAGGAGGTTGATTTCAGAGTTGTTGCCAGAGCTCTCCATTTGGGTATCAAGGAAGTCAGTGATAGTTGGAAGTCCAGTGGGGATGTTGTAGGATTGCCTTTGAAGTTTCTGTTGAGGGTAGCTAGAGAAGAAGCAGAGAAGGGAAGTTGGGAAGCCTTTCATGCTCAGTTGGCCGTCATGATCTATGGGATCGTCCTGTTTCCGAGTATGCCCAATTTTGTTGACTATGCTGCAGTCAGTATTTTCATTGGAGGAAATCCAGTTCCCACTCTGTTGGCTGACACTTACTATGCTGTTCACAGTAGGCATGGTAAGGGTGGGGCTATCAGGTGTTGTCTCCCGCTTTTGCTCAGATGGTTCTTGTCTCTCCTGCCAGTCAGTGGACCTTTTGGGGATGCTCAGAGCACACATAAGTGGACTCAGAGGGTTATGTCTCTTACCTCCTATGATATCAGGTGGCAATCTTACCGGATGGATGTGCGTAACGTCATTATGAGCTGTGGAGGATTCCGTAATGTGCCACTCGTAGGGACTAGGGGTTGCATCAATTACAACCCGGTTCTTTCTCTTCGCCAGTTGGGGTTTGTGATGAAGGGAAGACCACTTGAAGCTGAGGTAGCTGAAAGTGTGTATTTTGAGAAGCAGAGTGACCCGGCCAGATTGGAGCAGATAGGGAGAGCTTGGAAGTCTATTGGTGTGAAGGATGGATCTGTCTTAGGGAAGAAGTTTGCCGTTGCTATGCCTGATTACACTGATTGGGTCAAGGAGAGAGTAGAAACTTTGTTGTTACCCTACGATAGGATGGAGCCGTTGCAGGAGCAACCACCTTTGATCCTTGCTGAGAGTGTGCCTGCGGAGCACTACAAGCAAGCCCTGATGGAGAATCGCCGTTTGAGAGAGAAGGAGCAAGATACCCAGATGGAGCTGTACAAAGCCAAAGCTGATAGGTTGAATTTGGCTCATCAACTCAGAGGAGTGCGAGGAGAAGATGCTAGCAGACTGAGAAGCAAGAAGAGATCCTACGAGGAGGTGGAGAGCATGTTAGATGCAGAACACCGGGAGTGCTTGAGGCTGCAGAGAGTTGAGGCCAGCTATCAGAAGAAGATCAGAGACTTGGAGAAGCAACTCAGAGATAAAGACATCCAGTTGAAGAAGGAAGTAGACTTGAGACAGGCATCAGAGAACCACCTTGGAGGAGAAGTGGTAGAGCTTAGACGACAACTGAAGGAGAAGATCACTCTTTTGCCAGAATGTTCAGAATGTGACCTGTTGATAGACCAGTGTCAGTACTTGAAGACTCTCATTCCGGGAGGCCGTTTGTCTTAGCTTGTATCTTTGATATGTATGTTGAGAATCACCTCCAGGCTTGTTGGATGGGATTCATTGTTGTACTCCGATTGTTTGGATTTTCTTTGTCGACTTTGTTGTATGATCCTGTTACTCATATAGATGAGGTTGTTGGTTTCACCTTGTACTCATCACTCTTGTGTATGTTGTTTCTGTGCTTCTGTGTTGTTCTTGCTGCAGGTTGCCATCTTTTGAGGATGACTCAGGCTCTTTGAATGCCTGAGAAATGAACATATCATGGGCATCATACGCATCATTAGCACCATACTCATATCATTTTGCATAACAGGTGTTCTTGGTCGTGACTTCTCACTCTGGTTCCTGTTTTAGGCAGGATAGCTGATCAACGTCCACACCGCTACTCAACAAGACTGAATCAACAGAGAGGTATGGATCAAGTTCAAGCTGAGTTGGCTGAGATGAAGGCTAACATGGCCCAGTTTTTGAATATGATGCAAGGGGTTGCACAAGGTCAAGAAGAACTTCGAGCCCTGGTTCAGAGACAAGAGGCTGCAATTCCACCGGTCAACCATGCTCCGCCAGAGGGAGGCCCGGTCAGTGATAATAATGTTGCTGCTGCTGTACCCATCAACAACTATGCTGTAGGTGATGAGTTGGGGGGTATTCGAATCAACGGTCAACCTATTGCTCCAGATGCCGCTAATGCCAGAGCGGTCCGTGCCCCGGCCCGTAATCCTGCTCCGATTGTTGACAGACAAGAGGATATGTTCACTCTGCTCAGTGAAGACGAAGACGTTCTGGGAAGGGTTGATGAGAGGGATCGTAAAGTTGATGCCCTTGCTGAGAAGATCCGGGCTATGGAATGTCAAAATTCTCTCGGTTTTGATGTTACCAATATGGGGTTGGTGGAAGGTTTGAGAATCCCTTACAAGTTCAAAGCACCGTCCTTCGATAAATACAACGGTACTTCTTGCCCTCGCACCCATGTGCAGGCTTATTATCGAAAAATCTCTGCGTATACCGATGATGAAAAGATGTGGATGTATTTTTTCCAAGATAGTCTATCTGGGGCTTCTTTGGACTGGTACATGGAATTAAAGAGAGATTCGATCCGATGCTGGAGGGATCTGGGTGAGGCCTTCTTGAGGCAATATAAACATAACATGGACATGGCGCCTAGCCGGACTCAGCTGCAGAGTCTATGTCAGAAATCCGGAGAGAGCTTCAAGGAGTACGCCCAGAGGTGGCGTGAACTGGCTGCTAGAGTTCAACCCCCTATGCTGGAGAGGGAGTTGACAGATATGTTTATCGGCACTCTTCAGGGTGTGTTTATGGACCGGATGGGGAGCTGCCCATTCGGTAGTTTTTCTGATGTTGTCATTTGTGGAGAGAGGACTGAGAGCTTGATTAAAACTGGGAAGATCCAAGATGCTGGTTCCTCTTCTTCTAAGAAGCCGTTTGCTGGGGCACCTCGTCGAAGAGAGGGTGAAACTAATGCTGTTCAATACCGCAGAGATCAGAACAGAAGTCAACGCTGCTAGGTTGCTGCAGTGACCATTCCGGCACCTCAACCTCGTCAACAACAACAACAAAGAGTTCAACAACCGCAACAACAACAACAGCAACGTCCGTATCAGCCCAGACAAAGGATGCCTGATCGACGTTTTGATTCGCTACCCATGTCGTACGCCGAACTGCTGCCCGAACTACTCAGGTTGGGGTTGGTTGAGTTGCGTACAATGGCTCCGCCTACAGTATTGCCTCCTGGGTACGACGCCAACGTCCGTTGTGACTTTCACTCTGGGGCACCAGGGCATCATACTGAGAAGTGTCGGGCTCTCCAGCACAAGGTCCAAGATTTGATCGATGCCAAGGCGATCAACTTCGCTCCAGTGCCTAACGTCGTAAACAACCCTATGCCTCAGCATGGTGGGCATAGAGTGAACAATATTGAGGGGAAAGAAGCTGAAGATCTGGTTGTTAATGTTGATGATGTTCAGACTTCTCTGCTAGTTGTGAAGGGCCGTCTGCTGAATGGGGGTGTCTACTCGGGTTGTGATGAGGATTGTTTGGGCTGTGCAGAATCTGAGAATGGTTGCGACCAGTTAAGGGCCGGTATCCAGGGTATGATGGATGAGGGTTGTTTGCAATTCAGTAGGGCTGTAAAAGATCGTGGGACAGTGTCAACTATCACCATTTACTTTAAACCGTCTGAAGGACGTGGACAAAGGGTCGTTAGTGCACCTGCAACAAATGGTACCCCAGTTACCATTTCCGTGCCTGTAACCATCAGTGCTCCAACTACTATCGTTGCGTCTGGAAGAAGGGCTGTTGAGAATAGTAGAGCCGTGCCGTGGAAGTATGATAATGCTTACCGCAGTAACAGAAGGGCTGAAAGTCAGACGAGACCAGTGAATCAAACTCCAGTGACAATTGGTTTACCGAATAGAGTTCCTGCAACTGTTGGTCCGGCTGTGGATAATGTAGGGGGTCCAGGAGGTTTTACCAGAAGCGGTCGTCTGTTCGCACCGCAGCCTTTGAGGGACAATAATGCTGAGGCTCTCGCCAAAGCAAAGGGTAAGCAAGCTGTGGTTGAGGAAGAGCCTGTCCAGAAGGAAGCGCCCGAGGGCTCATTTGAGAAAGACGTGGAGGAGTTTATGAAAATAATCAAGAAGAGTGACTACAAGATTGTAGATCAGTTGAACCAAACTCCGTCCAAGATTTCTATACTTTCACTGTTGTTGTGCTCTGAGGCACACCGTAATGCCTTGCTGAAGATGTTGAATCTGGCTTACGTGCCTCAGGAGATTTCTGTCAATCAACTGGAGGGTGTGATGGCCAATGTGAGCACCAGGCATGGTGTAGGATTCACCAACCTGGACTTAACGCCTGAAGGGCGAAACCATAACAAAGCCTTGCACATCACCATGGAGTGCAAGGGGGCAGTGTTGTCTCACGTATTGGTAGACACCGGGTCGTCGCTGAATGTGCTGCCTAAGCAGATTCTGAAGAAGATTGATGTGGAAGGGTTTGTGCTTACTCCCAGTGACCTGATCGTTCGTGCTTTCGACGGATCCAAACGTTCTGTGTGTGGGGAAGTTACCTTGCCTGTGAAGATAGGTCCTGAGGTATTCGATATCATCTTCTATGTTATGGACATCCAGCCCGCCTATAGTTGTTTATTGGGGCGTCCATGGATTCATGCAGCAGGGGCAGTCTCGTCGACTCTCCATCAAAAACTCAAGTATGTCTGGAACGGTCAGATTGTGACCGTGTGCGGTGAAGAAGAGATTCTGGTGAGTCATCTATCCTCGTTCAAATATGTTGAGGTGGATGGCGAGATCCACGAAACCTTATGCCAGGCGTTTGAGACTGTGGCTCTTGAGAAAGTGGCGTACGCTGAGCAGAGGAAGCCAGGTGCTTCAATTACTTCTTACAAGCAGGCTAAGGAGGTTGTTGATTCTGGCAAAGCTGAAGGCTGGGGCAAGATGGTGGACTTGCCTGTCAAAGAAGACAAATTTGGCGTTGGTTATGAGCCTCTCCAAGCAGAGCAGAATGGTCAAGCGGGTCCGAGTACCTTTACCAGCGCTGGGCTGATGAATCATGGCGACGTCTCTGCAACCGGTAGTGAAGACTGTGACAGTGATTGTGATCTGGACAACTGGGTTCGCCCGTGTGCACCAGGGGGGTCTATCAACAACTGGACGGCTGAAGAAGTGGTTCAAGTTACTCTTCTGACAGAGTAATTTTCTGTTGTTTTTTTCATTTTGCATGAAAATCCTACGATCTGCCCAAGGCGTAGTGATTCATTGTAGGGCCTCATCATGTTTTAATGATTATCATTAATGAAGGACATTTTTGCAATCAAACTTTGTGATCCCTGTCTTTCTATTTTTTGTTTTCATCTTTTTTCAAAAACAATAAAAATGGCAGTGTTTTTGTTTTTTGTGACTTTATTGAACTCCTTTTCTAAAACAAAGCATTAAACATGCAGAAGCGATCTTATGGCATTCACTATGAACAGTTCTGTTATGGCTCAGTATGATTTCGACAATCCCATCTACCAAGCTGAAGAGGAGAGTGAGGAAGACTGTGAACTTCCTGCAGAATTGGTCAGATTGCTGAAGCAGGAGGAAAGGGTCATCCAACCTCATCAGGAGGAGTTGGAGGTTGTTAATTTGGGTACTGAGGACGCCAAAAGAGAAATCAAGATTGGGGCTGCTTTAGAGGACTCTGTCAAGAGGAGGCTGATTGAGATGCTGAGAGCATATGTGGAGATATTCGCCTGGTCATATCAAGATATGCCTGGGTTGGATACAGACATTGTGGTGCATCGATTACCTCTTAGAGAAGGATGTCCTTCGGTCAAGCAGAAGCTTCGTAGAACGAGTCCTGATATGGCAACTAAGATCAAGGAAGAGGTTCAGAAGCAGTGGGATGCGGGTTTTTTGGCTGTTACAAGTTATCCCCCATGGGTGGCCAACATCGTTCCTGTGCCGAAGAAGGATGGCAAAGTCAGAATGTGTGTCGATTACCGGGATTTGAATAGAGCGAGTCCGAAAGATGATTTCCCATTACCTCACATTGATGTATTGGTTGATAATACGGCTCAATCCTCGGTATTCTCTTTCATGGATGGTTTCTCTGGATATAATCAGATCAAGATGGCGCCAGAGGACATGGAAAAGACGACATTCATTACACCTTGGGGCACGTTCTGCTATAAGGTGATGCCATTTGGGCTAAAGAATGCTGGTGCTACCTATCAGAGGGCAATGACGACTCTTTTTCATGACATGATGCACAAAGAAATTGAAGTGTACGTAGATGATATGATTGCGAAGTCGCAGACAGAAGAGGAGCACCTGGTTAATTTGCAGAAGCTGTTTGACCGGTTGAGAAAGTTCAAGCTGAGGTTGAATCCGAACAAGTGTACGTTTGGGGTGAGATCAGGGAAGCTTTTAGGCTTCATTGTCAGTGAGAAAGGGATTGAGGTTGATCCAGCGAAAGTCAAAGCTATTCAAGAGATGCCTGAACCAAAAACGGAAAAGCAGGTCCGTGGGTTTTTAGGGAGATTGAACTACATTGCAAGGTTCATATCTCACCTAACTGCCACGTGTGAACCAATTTTCAAGTTGCTAAGAAAGAATCAAGCAATCAGTTGGAATGATGACTGTCAGAAAGCTTTTGACAAGATAAAGGAGTATTTACAGAAACCTCCAATCCTTATACCTCCAGTTCCAGGGAGACCTCTGATAATGTACCTGTCAGTGACTGAGAACTCGATGGGGTGTGTATTGGGACAGCATGACGAGTCTGGTCGAAAAGAGCATGCCATATACTACCTTAGCAAAAAGTTTACCGACTGTGAAACAAGATATTCACTGCTCGAGAAAACTTGCTGTGCTTTGGCCTGGGCTGCTCGCCGACTGAGGCAGTATATGTTGAACCATACTACCTTATTGATTTCTAAGATGGATCCAGTGAAGTACATCTTTGAGAAACCGGCTCTCACCGGACGCGTTGCTCGTTGGCAGATGATTCTAACAGAATATGATATTCAGTACACGTCACAAAAGGCCATCAAAGGTAGTATTCTGTCAGACTACCTCGCCGAGCAACCGATTGAAGATTATCAGCCTATGATGTTTGAATTCCCTGATGAAGACATCATGTATCTTAAGATGAAAGATTGCGAAGAGCCTCTTGTCGAGGAGGGACCGGATCCGGATGACAAATGGACACTGATGTTTGATGGGGCTGTGAATATGAATGGTAACGGTGTTGGGGCAGTATTGATAATCCCAAAGGTGCTCATATACCCTTTTCTGCCAGATTGACTTTTGACGTCACCAACAACGAAGCTGAGTATGAGGCTTGTATCATGGGGATAGAAGAAGCCATTGATCTGAGGATCAAAACTCTTGATATATTTGGAGATTCCGCTCTAGTGGTCAATCAAGTCAATGGAGATTGGAATACGAATCAGCCGCATTTGATTCCCTATAGAGATTACACCAGAAGAATACTGACGTTCTTCAAGAAGGTGAAGTTGTATCATGTCCCCCGGGATGAGAATCAAATGGCTGATGCCTTGGCTACTTTGTCGTCTATGATCAAAGTTCATTGGTGGAATCATGTGCCACATGTTGCGGTGAATCGACTCGAGAGGCCTGCGTATGTGTTTGCAGCCGAGTCTGTTGTGATTGATGAGAAGCCGTGGTATTATGACATCAAGAACTTCCTCAAGACTCAGGAGTATCCTGAAGGTGCGTCGAAGAATGACAAGAAAACCCTGAGAAGGCTAGCTGGAAGCTTCTATTTGAATCAGGATGATGTGCTGTATAAGAGAAACTTTGACATGGTCTTGCTCAGATGCGTGGACAGACCCGAGGCGGACATGTTAATGCAGGAAGTTCATGAAGGTTCCTTCGGTACTCATGCCGGCGGACATGCAATGGCTAAGAAATTGTTGAGAGCGGGTTATTACTGGATGACTATGGAATCCGATTGTTTCAAGTATGCTCGGAAGTGCCATAAGTGTCAAATTTATGCTGATAAGGTGCATGTACCACCAAGCCCTCTGAATGTCATGAATTCGCCTTGGCCGTTTGCCATGTGGGGCATTGATATGATTGGGAAGATTGAGCCTACTGCTTCGAATGGACATCGCTTCATTTTGGTAGCAATTGACTATTTCACCAAATGGGTGGAAGCAGCTTCCTATGCTAACGTTACCAAACAAGTGGTTACCCGGTTCATCAAGAAAGAAATCATATGTCGTTATGGAGTTCCTGAGAGAATCATCACTGACAATGGTTCGAATCTCAATAACAAGATGATGAAAGAGCTGTGTAAAGATTTCAAGATTGAACATCACAATTCTTCTCCTTACAGACCGAAGATGAATGGTGCTGTAGAAGCGGCGAACAAGAATATCAAGAAGATTGTGCAGAAGATGGTCGTTACGTACAAGGATTGGCATGAGATGCTGCCTTTCGCTTTGCATGGGTACCGTACCTCAGTACGTACGTCGACCGGGGCAACCCCTTACTCCCTTGTGTATGGTATGGAAGCTGTCCTACCTGTTGAAGTGGAGATTCCTTCTCTGAGAGTTTTATTGGATGTCAAGCTGGACGAAGCCGAGTGGATTCGAACAAGGTTTAACGAGTTGAGCCTTATCGAAGAGAGACGGCTAGCAGCTGTATGCCATGGACAGTTGTATCAGCGAAGGATGAAGCGAGCCTTTGATCAGAAAGTGCGTCCTCGAAGCTATCAGATCGGTGATCTAGTTTTGAAGAGGATCCTCCCTCCCGGTGCAGATAACAGGGGCAAGTGGACTCCTAATTATGAAGGTCCATATGTTGTGAAAAAGGTATTCTCCGGTGGAGCCTTGATGCTTACAACTATGGATGGTGAAGACTTTCCGTCTCCTGTTAACTCAGATGTAGTCAAAAAATACTTCGCATAAATTGACCCGCTGGACAAAAAGAAAAAAGAGTCCAGGCAAAAATGGGCATCCCGGCGAACCAAAAAACAGAAAGGAAAGGTTCGGGCAAAAATTAGGGATAAAATGAAAAGAATTTGTACACCCGGTAAGTCGAAAACCCGCAAGGGCGGCTTAGGCAAAAATGGGTATCCCGGTGGATTGAAAACCCGAAAGGGCGATCCAGCCAAAAGAGGGATTAAAGCGAAGACTACAGTCTGAGTTGTCTGTACTTCATCGAGCTTTGTCGTCTGCCATCTCGAAAGATGTGATCCGTCCAGTCATTCTTCTCAGAAAGCAGGGAGTTGGGAGGAAAACTGGATCTGTGAGTTATAACAGAATTGGGAAATAGTGGATGCCGTGTTCACATTGCCATTAGGATAGATTTCTCCTTTTACGCGCAATTACCTCTTTCTAGGAATTGCTTCCCAATGTATTTGCCTTTTCAGGCACATTTTCAATCAATAAAAGTCGTTATTCAGATAAATGGCTCTTTTGCTTTTATTTTTTACTGTTTTGTTTGCAAAAATGTCCGAATTTTTGATAAGCATTGCATATAAGAACATGAAGGCTACACAATAACGTGCAAAAGTGACAAAACATTTGAAAATCATTTTGAATGTTGAGGACACTTGAGCGTATCTTGTCCATGTATCCCCTAGGGCATTTTGTTGTGCTGTTTTTCGGGTTGGCGTCTGTGAGGACGTTTCCCCAGCAGATATTTTCCCCAAGCAAGTTTGGAAGCTATCAGAGCTATGTTCCCCTGCGGAGACGTATGTGGATAGTGCCTTCTATTCCCCAACAGATCTAAGGATTGCCTATCCCCAGCAGGCCTGTATTTGCCGATTTCCTCCCCAAGTGAGGCAGGTTCATTGAAATTTATCTCCAACATTTATCCTATCCGTGGACTGAAGGATATCCCCAGCGGAGTTTACCTTCCCCCCAGCAGCAGTGCTATTCTCCAACATGAGTGAGAAGTCGTTGCTCTCCCCGCAGAGTCTCCCCGCAAAGTTGGAGTACCCGATCATTTTTGGCTCCCCAGCCGGAGTTTTTCATCATTTTTGCATCTTGCATGTAGTGATCATTGCATCCTCAAACTGCGTAGCATTCCCATTCAATATGGAGCATTACGCCATAGAAAAATTCAAACATATGCATTCATGTGTTAACCTCACCAGACCGTATCCCCGGCAGAGGCGGATCATTTCATTCAACATCAGCACAGCAAGTCTGCTACAGTTGCTCTTGACAGCATTCAGGATTGATATCCCCACAGAAGTTTATTACCTCACCCGTTGGTGACAGAAAGTTTGTTTCTCCCCAGTGAGACCCCCAGCAAGTGGTCAACCTTGCCTTGACATATCTAAGATGACGTTCTTGTGATACCGGTAAGTGTCATGCCAGCACCCACGTGTGTTTCTTTGTTTGGTGTCGGTAAACACCATTGTTTCGGTGTCTGTAAACATCGGGTATTCTCCCCAGTCATCGGTAAATGTCTGGTCATCATTTTTGGTGTCGGTAAACACCATTGTTTCGGTGTCTGTAAACATCGGGTATTCTCCCCAGTCATCGGTAAATGTCTGGTCATCATTTTTGGTGTCGGTAAACACCATTGTTTCGGTGTCTGTAAACATCGGGTTTTCTCCCCAGTCATCGGTAAATGTCTGGTCATTTTTTTGATGTCGGTAAACATCGAGTCTTTTTTGCAGTCATCGGTAAATGTCTGATAATCCCCAGCTAGAGATCCCTAGTAGAGTCATCGGTAAATGTCCTATCTGGTTTCCAGTTGCAAATATTTGTTTTTTCCCTTAGTGAAGTGTTCCCCAGTCATCGGTAAATGTCTGGTCGTTTTTGGATGTCGGTAAACATCATCTTTCGATGTCGGTAAACGTCGAGTCTCATCCCAGTCATCGGTAAATGTCTGGTCATGCTTTGTTTCCTTGTTGATAAAATCAAGATCCCCAGAAGTCGTCGGTAAACGTCTTGTCTGATTACACCACAAAGATTTTGTTCCTCCCAAAGTGGAGACGCCATCGGTAAATGGCCCTGTATGCTTCGATATCGGTAAATATTGAATGCCCAGTTTTATCCGCCATCGGTAAATGGCCCCGTTTTCTTCGATATCGGTAAATATCGGATTCCCAGTTGCAGTAGCCCTCGGTAAATGGTCGAGTTGAAGTTGATATAGGTAAATGTCAAGTTTCTTTGCAGCAGCCATCGGTAAATGGTCTTGCTGAAGTTGATATCGGTAAATATCAAGTTACCAGTTTTCTAACCATCGGTAAATGGTTTCGCTTTTCTGAAGTTGTCAATTGCAGGCGTCATCGGTAAATGACGTGGTTCTTCTTGTATCATATCCGGCAGAGTGCAAATTTCTACGGTTCTTTGGTATTCAATCCCTGTTTACCCTGAAAGTCTGACAGCCGTCGCTATCATCCGTTCGGGTTCCCAGCTGATTGAATAGGGGCAGCTGTAGCACCTCAAATTTGCACCTACTTCTTGTACATACATTCTCATATTAGGTCATAACATAACATGGTCCACTGCATAACATTGCATTGTCCCTTTGCCTCAAGTGCAAGCCAGTCAGAAGAATTAGGTCAAACTGGTCAGGAGATCAGTCAATCAAGCAAGCAAGTGCAATTCTCATTGATCCAAGGCCCTAGGGTTTGTCCAACGTGTTCACATGACCTAGGGGTCCTTTTGAAGTATTTTGGTCAAGGATTGGATGTTCAGAAGTCATCAGTCAATGCACAGTTTGCCAGAAACCCTAAAAAGTCAAACTTGGTCAACTGTGTCTGATTTTATGGTTTTGATGGTGGGATTTGGTTTGAGAGAGCTTATTCATGTCCAAATAGGCCTCATATATCATGGCAAACATCATCATTGAAGAATTTGGAGCCAAATCAGAAATTTCCAAAAATAGAAACTGGACCTGTAATTTTAACTGCCAAAAATGGAAACTTCTTAAGCCTAAACTTACATCATGATACAAGCTTCAAATGAATTTTTGCCCAACATGAAAGTTGAAGATCTTGTTCTCCCATTTCCAAAAAGTCCAAGAACTCTCAATTCCCATGTATGGTTGGCAAGTTATGATCAAATCATTTTCAGAAATTTTTGAACTTCAAAAGGCCATATCTCTCAAACCATTTGGCCAAATTGGGTGGGGTTTTTTGCTACAAGTCACATTTGATGCCCTCTTTCCAAATATGTCATCATAATTCACCAAAACTTCACCAATCAAAATGGCATTTTTGGACTTGCATGAATTAATTTCAAGTGAGGTTGAAAAATGAGTTTCAAAATTAACCACTTCCAACCAATTCTACCAATCAAATATGTTCAGAAATGATGTTTTGGATTTGTCTAGGCCCAAATTCGAGCTACAGCCATGCACATGCACCATTTGAGTGGAAATCACCAAATTAGCAAAAACACTCAAAATTAGCAATTCCAATTACCACTCACTTAATCCCAACTTAGCTCCACTAAGCATCATATATATCGCATTTTTCTGCTGAAAGAAACCCTAGAAGCAGCAGCCTCCATCATTCCAAAACAGAACATCTCATTTTCTCTCAAATACCATTTTCTCATCTTTGCATTTTCTGACCAAAACCTCAAAAGAACTCGAGCTATTCTTGTTGGTCTCATCATGTATTAACCATTTGGAAGCTGTTGCAAGTGGTAAATCCCAACTGTAAGCACATCACACGGCTGTTTCATCCAAGAACTCATTAATGGCAGATTTGGTCTGAGGTCGTTTCAAGGGTTGCTGAGCTAAACTTTCTTCACTATTCACCTTGTGGAAGCTAGTGGAGCATCTGTTTTGAGCCAATACATCCAAACAACACCTGTTTCATCATTTTCTTCAAGATCAAGTAAGTTTTCGAGTTTCTCTATTTACAAAGCTATGCTATGCTTATGATAGAGTGTGTTGTGCTGGTCATTTTGAAACTTGAATCATTGAAAACGGTTGGCTATTATGAAAGTTATGATGATTTAAAGTTTGTTGCTCCAATATGTTTTTGCTCGATTCATGATGCTGGGCTTGATTCATAGAAAATGGCTTTTGGAATGTTGATGTGTGTGGTTTGCTGGTCATGATGATGCCTTCATTTCGAATTTCTGGAAAATAATTTTTTTCGAATTTGATTGATGAAGATGAAGCTCACTGTAGCGTACGAGCCCTAGTTCCCTGCCCAGAACACGTTTCGCCCTTGCATTGCATGTTCCTCCACACTTCTGGGCCATGAAACCAATCAGCGTGTGACACGCAGGATAACAGCACGCACCGTTTCACTTAAATTTCCAAATATTTACCACAATGCCACTGCGTGTTTATTTAATCATTAATTCATTTTATTTCTTCAATAATCATTTCATTTTGTATATCAATCTTACAAAAATCATTGCGCATCCAATTTTAATCCAAAATTCATGGGGTTTTTTGTGGAATGTTCATCTCCATCTCTAGTTTTTTTATCATATTTTTTCCAGATTTTTTTGATGAGTGGATTTTAATTGGTATTAGGGTTTGTGACATGTGCTCATATTTTGTACACTTTGCCAAAACATTTGTGAAATGGTGATACTTTATCCAATGGCTCCCAAATTTTTTGTGCTTAAACTAGACACACTCATGGTGATTTTGGTGTAGAGTTTGTGAATTTATCATTGCTGGTTTGTGAGTTATGATTTTTTGAATTAGGGTGTGACAATTTGTGTCACACCATTGATGTCCAACTTCATGATTTTCATTGCCATGCTTCTTGAACTCAAATTGGTTTGAATTTTTTCGTGAACGTACTCTTGGATGTCTAGTTTACATGTGAATTTTCTTGGAATTATTTGTGGCATTTCCTAATTGTTTGAGATTTTCTCCCCTGTTTAGTCATATGTTGACTTTTTGTGACACTTGTTCCCATTTGTTTTGTGAAATGCTCATACTTTATTAGATGGACATGAAATTTGATATGTGATTACTAGACATCTTAAGCTTTGGCATGGTTTTAGTCCCATTCATTTATCATATGCCATCTCTGATTTATGATTTTTTCAAGTTGATGTATGTTTGGTTGACTTCTTTGAGCATGCTTAAAATTGCCTTGCCTTTCTGATTTTCATTGACCTACTTACCATGATCCAATTGAGCTGAAATTTGGTGTGCTTACCATGCTATGGATTATGTTTGATCATGATTTATTTGATTATTTATTGAAATGTCTATGATTGCTTTTGAGCTAAGTCTTGCTGTTGACTTCTATGAGCTTCCATATGCCATGCTTTGACCTGTTTTGTTCATGAAATGATGATGATGAATGATATGAGTGTGGAAACAATTGAGTTTATTTCTTGATTGTTTGAAATTGATTTTGGACACTTGCCACTTGCTGTTTTGACTTTCTTATCTCTTTTTGACCCTAGGCTTGTCCTAGTGGTCATGTTGCTCATGTTTAAGTTTGTTGTTTCAGGTTAAGCAACAAATACCCAAAGAGATCAATACAAATTGATTGAGCTTGATTGAATATCATGGCTAACTTGTTTGTTTTTGTAGGTTTCTTAGCTCACATGCTTTGAGCCTTGTGCATTGCACTTTAACTGACTATGTTGTCTGTTGACTTATGCTGTTTTGTTTTAACTTTGTGTCTGGTATACTAACTGTGCTTGACTGATTTCAGGTACTTTAGTTGCTTTTAGTTCCTTGTGAACTTTGCTTTGCTTTGCTTGATAAGCAATTTGCATTGAGGTATAACTTCTTTACTTCATGTAGTCTGGAAGACCTGGCCTGTTACTTGGCCAGGCAACTGTCTGAAGTCCTCCTTAAGAGGCAATGTTTGTGACTGTTTACATTTGTCCTTGTATAGAGTCAAAGACCTCCTAAGTGAAGAGGCAATTGGCAGAACCCAAGGGATATGCAATCTATCCCCTGCCATTCTGTGTGTCATCTGCTTTGCTCACACCACTGTGTTGATGCATTGCAGATACAAACCCAAGATCTTGTACAATTGTACAGTTAAGTCAGTTTCAAATGTGTAGGAGGGTTCCCACCTTCTGAACCCACACATTCTTGTCTTAAGCTCTCCCAGGCCAGGGATAAGAGCTGTGAAGTCACATATTCACTCACCTTTCATCTGCTTCACCTTAGCCCCTCAATGGCAAGGTTAAGAGCTAACACTATCCAGTTCCAGTGGTTTGTTTGTTGAGGTTGATATGACCCCTCAACTAAAACCTAACCTTGTTTGAGCCCATTGCTTGCATATAGTGTGTGTTACTTGTGCTTGTGTGTTTGCTTTAGCTTGCTTCCTGTGCAAGATAGGTTTAGTTTGGCTTGCTGCCTGTGCAAGTTAGGTTAGTGTGGCTTGCTTCCTGTGCAAGTCATGATTAGGATAGGCTTGCTTCCTGTGCAAGTTAGCTAGAAACCTTAACTTAGGGATGATTTGCATGATAACATCTAGGCTCGAGTCGTAGTCTCCCTAGTTGTGTCTCCCTCTGTTATCTGGTTAGGCTAGTCCTTTATCCCTTCGTAGGGGAACTACGTCGCCCTGATCCTCATACCAGATGAGGTACGTAGGCAGGAGATGAGCTGATCTCTCCGGGCGCCTGTGTCTTTGTTTTGTCTTGTTGTGTGCTTGGAAGCTGATGTAAGTCCATCGAGTGGCATTCGGGTTCCATCGTGGGTTTGTTTGGTTCGGATGCTGATGTAAGTCCAGTGATTGGCATTCGGGCTCCATGTTTGCCTTCTTGTGTGTGTTTTGGTTTGGATGCTGATGTAAGTCCAGTGATTGGCATTCGGGCTCCACGTTTGCCTTTGCCTGTGTCTGTTTGTGTGCGTGTCAGCCGAGCTACGAATGCTCTGATTCTCCTTCGTCCAAGGAGATACGTATGCATAGGATGCGACATCCTAGCGAGCATGTGCCGTTTCCCCAGTCCGAACTACTTTGACTCTGATGTCTATGCCTGATAGACTAAGTAGGCCCAGGATGCGATGTCCTGCCGAGTCAGTCTCTTTTGTTTTCTTGTGTCTCTTTCAACCAGTGTGTGTGTGTTTGAGCAGTGTTTAGCAACCATTTTCCTTTCTATTGTGCGTGGATCCCGTCGAGTACGACGGATGCGTAGGGGTGCTAATACCTTCCCTTCGCATAACCGACTCCCGATCCCATTCTCTTTGGTCGCGAGACCTTTCCTTTCCCAGGTTTACTCTGAGCGTTTCCTTTCCCTCTTTTGGGATAAATAACGCACGGTGGCGGCTCTGTTGTTCTTGTTTTCCCGCCGGTTTTTCGCGTGATGCGACAGTGGAGAAGCTTGAGTGGGCTTCGGCTGCCAACAGCGGTAATAATCAAGAGGGTGTTTCCAACAACGGTCTTGGTGGTTCTAGGGACGGTGGTGACCCCGGAAGGAAGACTACTGCTGGTGTAATGATCAACAATGGGGGAGGTTTTGGTTTCGCTGCAGGCGGTGTGCCAGGTCCTATGGGCAATAATCTGAAGGATAATCAGTTTCCTCCTTTCTTAGGGGCCATGGAGGATAAAGAAGAAGACCGGTTCTCTGTGCTAAATGAGCAATTTGGTTAGTACGGTGTTCCGCCGCCAAACAAGGAGATTCAGGTGCTGGCAGAGAAGATCAAGGCTCTGGAAAGCCATGCTACTCCTGGTGCTGTCAACATGACAAACATGGGGGCTAGTTGAGGGGATTGTGATCCAGCAAAAGTTTAAAGTGCCCACGTTTGACAAATATAATGGGAGTTATTGCCCGGAAACTCATCTCGAGGCCTTTGTCCGGAAAATATCTGCCTATACAATGGATCAAAAGCTATGGATGTACTTCTTCCAGGACAGCTTGTCTGGCGGGTCTCTGGAATGGTATACCAAGTTGAGATCATCGGATATCAAGAGTTGGCAGGATTTGGGAGATGCTTTCTTTAAACAATATCAATTCAATGCTGACATGGCTCCTAGTCGTACCCAGCTGCAGGGTATGTCTCAGAAGCCAAACGAAGGGTTTAAAGAATATGCACAAAGGTGGAGGGAGTTGGCTGCCAGAGTTCAACCTCCGTTGGTGGATTGGGAGATGTCTGATCTGTTCATGGGTACCCTGCAGGGGATTTTTGCTGAAAGGATGGTGGGTTGTCCCGTCACTGGCTTTGCAGACATAGTAGTGGCTGGTGAGAGAATTCAAAGCTGGTTGAGAATGGGGAAAATACAGGGAAATGCTCCGTCATCTGGAGTAAAGAAGCCATTTGGAAACGGTCAGCGCAAGAATGAGGGTGAATCGAGTGCTGTGTATGCCCAAAGGGGACGCGGTAGGGATCGTTACTACCAGCACACTGCTGCGGTAACCATTCCTGCTGGTAATCAATCGGTACAACAACAACATCATCCACCTCAACAGAGAGCACAGAGAGCTGGGTACCAAGTGAGAGGAAAGGGGATTGATCGTCATTTTGATAAGCCACCTGTGACATATGCTTTTCTGTTTAAGAAGTTGATGGATCTTGGGTTGGTTCAGCTGAGGACGATGGCTCTGGTAAGACCAGATCAGAGGCCTCCTAACTATGATGAGAACGCCAAGTGTGAATTCCATTCTGGTACACCAGGGCATAACATTGAGGGTTGTAGAGCTTTTAAGCATGTTGTCCAAGACTTGGTAGACTCCAAGGCCATCAATTTTGCACCATCTTCGAATGTTAATGCTAACCCCATGCCGGCGCATGGTCGGGTGATGGTGGGTGTAATTGTTGAAGATTCAGGTCACGTCTGTGCGGTGGGTGAAGAGATTGACAGTGACTGCGAGCTCGATGGTTGGATAAAACCGTGCATACCAGGGATGGAAGTCCAGAACTGGAAGGCCGAAAAGATCATCACTGTCACTCTACGTGAAGAGTAATATTTCTGTTTTTCAATACTGTTTGCATGAAAGCCATACGTTTTGCCCGAAACGTAATGGTTGATTGTAAGGGCCACCTCATGTGTTTCATTTTGCAACATTTTGCATCAGTAATAAATGGATGTTTTTCACATTAAAAGCGGTGTTCCCTGTTTTTCATTTATTTTTGCAGTTTAAAAATAACAATAAAAATGGCAATGTTTATTTTCATTTTTCTTTCCTTTTGATTGGCTTCGTTCCGACTTTTGTATTCTCCGGATCTCATTGATAACGATTATGTTACACCTCATATGAATTCGACAATCCGATCTATCATGCCGAAGAAGAAGGCGAAGAAGATTGTGAACGGCCGGAGGAATTAACCAGAGTGTTAAAACCAGAGGAGAAGGTGATTCGACCGCATGAGGAACGAGATGAGCTTGTTAGCCTGTGTACCGAGGAGGTCTGAAAGGAAGTAAAGGTTGGGGCCGCCTTGGAGGCGAGTGTCAAGAGCGGAGGTGACGCCATTCGGTCTCAAGAACGCCGGTGCCACGCATCAGAGAGCTATGGTGACTTTGTTTCATGATATGATTCATCATGAAATCGAATGCTATGTTGATGACATGATAGCAAAGTCCCAAACAGAAGAGGGGCATTTGATAGACTTGGCCAAGTTTGATCGGTTGAGACAATTCAAACTGAGGTTGGATCCGAGTAAGTGCACGTTTGGAGTGCGGTCCGGTAAATTGCTGAGGTTTATTGCGGAAAAAAAAGGAGGAATCGAGGTTGATCCCACTAAAAAAAAGGCAATACAAGAAATGCCTGAACCGAGAACATAAAAGGAGGTTCGTGGTTTCTTAGGTAGATTGAACTACATTTCATGGTTCATATCTCACCTAACGGCCACGAGTGAACCCATATTCAAGTTGTTAAGAAAAGATCAAACGGTCAGGTGAAATAATGATTGCCAAGTGGCATTCGGAAAAAATAAAAGAATAGTTGCAGGAGCCTCCGATTCTGATGCCCCCTGCGGAGGGACGACCATTAAATTCTGTACTTGACAGTCTTCGAGGTTTCTATGAGGTGTGTATTGGCCCAGCATGACGAGTCTGGTCGAAAAGAGCGTGCAATTTACCTTAGCAAAAAGTTTACCGACTGTGAAACAATATATTCACTGCTCGAGAGAACTTGCTGTACTTTGGCATAGGCTGCTCGCCGACTGAGACAGTATATGCTGGTTCATACCACTTTGTGGATTTCCAAGGTGGATCCGATAAAGTGCATCTTTGAGAAGCCAACATTGACCGGACGGGTTGCGAGAGGGCAAATGATTTTGATTGAATACGATATTCAGTACACGTCTCAGAAGGCCATCAAGGGGGGTGTACTGTCTGATTACCTCGCCCGGCAACCCGTAGATGATTATCAGCCGATGATGTTTGAATTCCCTGATGAGGACATCATGGTTCTCAAATCGAAAGATTGTGAGGAACCAATCCCGGAGGAGGGGCCTGACCCTGCATCCGAACGGATTTTGATGTCTGATGGGGCCGTAAATGAGAATGTGAATAAGTCGGTGTTGTTGTGGTCACGCCGAAGAGATCCCACATTCCTCTTGTTACCCGGCTAACAGTTGAATGCACCAACAATATGGATGAGTGCGAAGCTTGTATCCTGGGTATAGAACCTCGGTGCGTCTACTGGGGAAACGCCTTTCTCGCTGGTGTATAAGATGGAAGTTGTGCTACCAGTCGAGGTCCAGATTCCGTCATTGAGAGTCCTGATGGACGCGAAATTGAAAGAGACGGAAGGGGTAAGGACTCGGGATGAAGAGTTAAGCCTAATTGAGGAAAAGAGGCTGGCGGCCATTTGTCATGGGCAGTTGTACCAGCAGCGAATGAAGCGTGCTTTTGACCGAAAGGTGCGACCTCGGGTATATCATGTGGGAGATATGGTGTTGAAAAGGATCCTTCCTCCTCAAAACGATCGTAGGGGCAAGTGGACACCCAATTATAAAGGTCCATTCGTGGTCAAGAAGGTTTTCTCTGGCGGAGCCTTGTTGTTGACGACCATGGATGGCGAGGATTTTCCATCCCCTGTGAATGCGGACGCAGTTAAAAAATACTTTGTATAAGAGACCCGCTGGACTGAAAGAATAAAATAGTCCAGGCAAAAATGGGCATCCCGGAGAACGAGAAAAAATGATGAAAAGGTTCGGGCAAAAGTTAGGGATAAAAAGAAAAAACTGTACACCCGGCAAGTCGAAAACCCCACAAGGGCGGCTTGGGCAAAAAAGGGTATCCCGGTGGACTGAAAACCCGAAAGGGCGGTCTAGGCAAAAGAGGGATTGAAACGAACAACTGCGTCCAGCATGATCGTTTGTGTTTTGGTTAAGACACATGGATAATCCCCGGCAGAGATCAGTCGGAAGCGTCTTGTTCAGAAGGCAGAAAGCACGGAGAGTCTTGAAGACATATGGGGTGTAACCGAGTTGGAACTCGATGAGATCACGGGTTCACATTGCCATTAGGATAGATTTTTCCTTTTGTGCGCAATTACCTCTTTTCAGGGATTGCTTCCTGTGTATTGCTCAGTTTTGAGCCACCTTTTTCAATCAATAAAATGCATATTCAGTCAAATAATTTTGTTTTTGTTTTCATTACCGCTTTGATTGCAAAAACATCCGGTTTATTTTGATAAAGAATATTTGCATTTTAAAACATACGGGTCCCTTCCAATGCATGTTTATAAGATTGAGAGCCTGAAGTCTTATTCGGAAGGTTGAGTGACCCAGGTGTTGAAATTTTGGCGCCTGGGGCACGTTTTTATCTAACGATCTCTTTTGCAGGTGCTGTTAGATATTTTCACTCACTTGCAGGTTGTGATGTGAAGCTTTTTGACAAAAGATCCCCGTGGAGTCCAATCAGGGACGAGGAATGGAGGAACGGTGAAAAGACGACAGAAGAACGTGCGACGATCCTGGAGGATTAATCAAGAAGACTCTTCAAAGTCTGAGGAATTGGAAAGTTGATACCAATTTGAGGGGTTCGATCTCCGTAAAGTACGGAGAAGTCAAGAATACAAGGTGATGAATCAGAAAAGTCCAGACGAGTCTGGGAGTTCTCAAAAGTGGAAAGCTGACACTGTGGTTAGATAGTGAATGCCAGTGTTCGACGAGTCGACAGGTGTTCCGTATCAGATATGTCGTATCTCCCCAGCAGATTCGAGATCGATGTTTTTTAGGCAGTCAGGCCTGAAGGTTGTTGTTCTCCCCAGCAGGTTCGAGGTCGGTGTTTCTTCGACAACTGGGCCTGAGGTTGTTTCCCTAGTAGGGTGGAGGTTGTTATTTCCCCAGCGACAATGTTTCCCCCAACAGGGTGGAGATTGGAGTGGTATCAAGCTCCTCAGCAGAGTGCCTCGAGCTTCCCAGTAGAGTCCCTTGAGGGGGATACCTTTTATGCATTCATCATTTAGAAGATCATAGCATATTGCATAATTTATTGCGTAGCATTTCCATGGTTATGGAGCATTACGCTGAAAAAAAACTCATGCATAAGCATTGCAAGCATAAGCTAGTCTCAAGCCGTGGTTACCATTTGAGAATCGGTTTATTTGGTTGGAAGATCAGCCTCAGCATTGCAAGCATCAGCTAGCCTCAAGCCGTGGTTACCGTTTGAGAGTTGGTTTCACCGGATGGTGAAGATGTTACTCCGAGGAGTTTAGTATCATGACGTTGGATAAGTTAGACTCAAGTCGTGGTTACCGTTTGAGAGTTGGTTTCGCCGGATGGTGAAGATGTTACTCTTAGGAGCTTAGCATCGTGACGTTGGGTCAATGGTATTCCCCAGTAGTGCGATATTGAAGGAAGAATTTCTGTCGTGCGAGATGGAAGTTGGAAGGTGTTACTCTGAGGAGTTCAGCATCGTGATTTTGGATCAACAACATTCCCCAGTTAGTCTCCGGCAAGCGTCTGCATTGTTTTGACATATGTAGATGTCATCCCTACGATACCGGTAAGTGTCGTGTCGATCCCCGTAATGTCTCTTTTCTTTGGTGTCAGTAAACATCATTGTTCGATGTCAGTAAACGTTGATTTCCTTCCCAGTCATTGGTAAATGTCTGGTCGAGTATCCTTTCTTTGGTGTCAGTAAACATCATTGTTCGATGTCAGTAAACGTCGAGTTCCTTCCCAGTCATTGGTAAATGTCTGGTCGAGTATCTTTTCTTTGGTGTCAGTAAACATCATTGTTCGATGTCAGTAAACGTCTAGTTCCTTCCCAGTCATTGGTAAATGTCTGGTCGAGTATCCTTTCTTTGGTGTCAGTAAACATCATTGTTCGATGTCAGTAAACGTCGAGTTCCTTCCCAGTCATTGGTAAATGTCTGGTCGAGTATCTTTTCTTTGGTGTCAGTAAACATCATTGTTCGATGTCAGTAAACGCCGAGTTCCTTCCCAGTCATTGGTAAATGTCCGGTCGAGTATCTTTTCTTTGGTGTCAGTAAACATCATTGTTCGATGTCAGTAAACGTCGAGTTTCTTCCCAGTCATTGGTAAATGTCTGGTCGTGTACCCTCTGATATGTCGCCATCAGAGTGGTGGTTGGTGTTATTTCCGGCATTGCCAACGGAATTAGCATGGGAAAATGGAGAACGAGGTTCATTGTTTGGCAGCAAGAGTGACATGAAGTTGTCGAGGTTCAAATGCGGCGATCAGGGATTATCCGCGCGGAAAGAGAAAAAAAAGAAAAAAGAAGAAGAAAAAAAATCAGAAAATTTTGGGGTTCAAGAAAAGCAAAAAAGATAATAATCCCCAGCGGAGCGCAAATTGTTCGTCTGTTCTTGGTATTCAATCACTCTTCACCCTGATCATCTGAAAGCCGAGGCTGTTCATATCGACAGGTTCACAGTGGATTGAATAGGGGCAGCTGTAACACCTCAAAATTTTCCCTCCTCTTCTTGGGACTAGTTTAGCATATTGCATTTCATGTTTTAGGACATTAGGAATTTGCATGTTGCATATCATGTGAAAATAAACAAGTCATCCTCTAAGGTCTTGTCAGAGATGGAGAAGTTGTATGGTTCAAGCCTGAGGGTCTTATTGAATTGATCACCAACCATCTGAGGGTTTGTTCTTCAATTAGGGTTCTCTTGGTTCTTCAAGGAGGTTGGGCATTATCTTGTTTGCAAGGGTATGTTACCATCATCATGGTTATGACATTATCAAGGGGTTCATTGTTCATGCTCAGATTCCTCTGGATTAGGGTTTTGACCTCTGGTCAACCCTAATCAGTGCCATTCTTTCAACTAGGGATTTTCAAGGAGAAGAGGTATTCTATTGACGATGAAGATCACATGGTTATATGGAAGAGCTTATTGGAGCTAGGGGTTCATTTATGAGCCATCTCCTCAGGTGGTAGAGGTTCAAAGTCCTCAGTGCATTTTCAGGTCATCTGAGGACCTATACAGTCAACTGTGCAGGAGCTAAGGGCTTTGAGGTGGAGAAATAAGTTTCAACACTTCATTGATGTACCAAAGAGGTTTATTCATCATGTCAAACATCTACCTTGAAGAATTTGAAGTCAAATCAAAAGTTTCCCAAAATGGAAAGTGACATGTAATTGAAAGTTTCCAAAAATGGCAAGTTTTTGGACCATCTTCAACTTGACTTTCCAACATCAAAGAAGCTTCAAATGAAATTTTGTCCAACATGAAAGTTAAAGATCTTTTTCTACCATTTCCAAAAAGTCCAAGATCATGAGCATCTGATGAATGGTTGAAGAATTATGATCAAATGATTGCAAAGTGTGCATGGAACTTCAACATGGCATAACTTTTGACTCAAAACTCCAAATGAAGCTACTCTTTTTGCAAAATTCTTGTCTTGACCAATGCTTTCCAAATCTATCATTACATTGCATGAAAGAGGTTCACATAATCATGTGTTTATTCAAGTGCATTTTGGAGGGAAATTGGGGAATTCAAATTTGGTGCAAGCTACAAGCCTAATTCCAATCCCATTGTGTTTATTAGATGATTTTAAGTGGATTTGGATGCTTGCATGCTACTGTTCACGTCCAAACTAAGCCATGCACCTTCATTTTTCATATTTTGTAAAACACTCCAAATGTCCTTAATTATGATTAGTGCATGTCTAATTGTGATTACAATGTCATTAGGACAGAGTATAAATGCTAAATCATAACAGAATTTTCATTTTACACATTTTCTAGATCTAGAATTTGCTTTCCCTCCAAAATTCTCTCTCATTGGAATTCAAATTTTCTCCACACAAACACATAATTTCTTCATAGATCCATCATCATCATGGAGTTTTGAGCAAGATCCATACATTTTTCGTGGAAATTGAGCAAGGTTTGGAGCTGTTCAAGCACATCAACACTTCAATGGAGGTTTGAAATTCAACAAGATCCATATCAATTCAAGTGCCAATTCCTACATAGAGCTTCATATCAAGGCTGGAGGAGAAGAATTGGAGCTTTTGGAAGCTTGAGGACGAGTATTTTGGTCACTGCACAACAGGTTGGTGGATTTTCGAACCTTTTCTTTTGCTAATTTGTGCATAGGATCTTGTAGATCTCATCATGCTGAGAATTCTGATGGTTATAGAATTGAATTTGGATGAAAATTGAGTGAGTTATGTTGATTTTAAGTTTTGAACATGAAGATGTTTTCGTTCGATTCATGAAGTGTGTGATAAACTAGGCTTAACTTTTATGATATTTGTGATCTACTCATCAAGACCTTTCCAATGATATAATTTTTATTAAATTCTGCAAAAAAAATTGGATGATGCACTGTAGCACCACCGTCTCAACGAAGGAGACGGTGTAAACCACCGCTGATGAACAGTAGAACCACCTCCTGTTATGCGCCTAGGGCTTGTGCCTTAAACAGCGTCGTTTTGGGAAGCGCTCTGGACCTCCCTTCGATTCCAGGCGTAGACATTTTGTTTTGATTTATTTTGCCAGCACTCCTATTCACCTTGTGAGCATGGTTCGATTCCCAGCCATGGCGTTTTTCATTTCTCATTTCAATTAATATTTTCCAATTATTTTCAACATTATTCCATTATTTTTATCCAACTTTGAAAAATCATAACAAATAGAAAATGAATCCAAATCACTTCCAATTTTTTTCAAATGTTCATTGAGATGTCTATTATTTTGTGGTTGTGATTTCTTGATTTTATCATTTCTGGAATTTTGAATGTGTTTGCTTATTTGAACATATATGCAAATATGACATGTTGGATTCAAATTGATATGAAATGCTCATACATTGGCCAATTGCTTTGAAATTTGGTATGCTGATTCCTAACATGTTGCTTGATTTTTTAGGCTTGGTTGTGAATTTTTAGCATTTTTCATCTCTGTTTGGGACACATGAATGTATGGTGTGACAATGTGTGTCACACAATTTGATGTTGATCTTGTTCATTTTCTTATACATGTCAATTTAGCTTTTCTGATTCCAATTTTTTGCATGATGCTTTTGTTTAACATGTTGTGAGCACATAAAAATTTCCATGGTTATTTGATTCATTTCTGTTTTAATATGGAATTTTGATTCTTGATGTCCAATTGTGTGCTTTGTAATTGCCTTTGTCTTAACATGACCATTAGATGGATTTTCCTTAGGATTTGAGTTTGGTCCTTTTTAGGACATGTTCTTACTTGTTTAAATGTGCTTCATGTTGAATATTGGTTGCTGTTTTGGCTTTTTGCTTTGCCTTTGACCCTAGTCTTGGACTAGTGGTCTGTACTCATCTTTTGAGCTTTGTATTTCAGGTTCAAGCTGTTAGCTCTAGTGGTTGATGCAATCTCATGACTTGAGATGAAAATTTACTTTGTATACTAACCTTGGTTGTGTTGTAGGTCCCTTGGTGATGAACTCACTTGAGTTATTGACTTGTCTTGCGTGCATATTGGTTGTAACACTGTTGACTGTTTGTTGGGTTTGTCTGAATGTGAATATTGACTTGTTTGACTTTCTTACAGGTACTTTAGTTGCTTTAGCTCATTGCTTGAGTTGCTTTGCTTGTGGTTGGCATACCACCTAGGTAATCATCCTCTAACTCCATGTAGTCTGGAAGCCCTGTCGTTTCTGTTTGGCAGGCATTTGGCTGAAGTCCTCCTTAAGAGGCAATGTCTGTGATTGTTTACTTTTGTGCCATGTACTCAAGTCCTCCTAAGTGAAGAGGCAATTGGCAGATAGAAGGGATTAAAAATCAATCCCCTGCTAATCGTTTGAGTCGTCCATTATGCTCGCACTACATGCTGATGCTCTTGGACACGTCCCCCAGATCTTGTACAGTGTCAGTCAAGTGGAGTAGGGTCCCTCATTCTGGACCCCCACGTTTTCATTGATTCAAGCTCACCCAGGCCCGGGTTAAGAGCTATGAGGTCCAACCCTCATTACCTTTCATCTGCTCACCCTGACGGTCAATGTCAGTGGTTAAGAGCCTCAGACACCCTTTCCAGTGTTGGCTTGTTTGTCGAGGTTGATATGACCCCTTAACTAAAGCCCAGCCTTGTATGAGCCGCTTGTTTGCATATAGTGTGTGATGATTGCTTTTGATGTTTATCTGCTTTTGCTTCTCATCTCCTTTCTGTAGGAGTTGTATGATCAACTTTCGAGGAATTTGAACGTACGTAGAGATAGACTTGAGTTGACTCACTGCCTGTGTGAGTCAAACTCTTGTTAGAGACCTCAACCTAGGGTTATTATTTGCATGATGACTATTAGGCTCGAGTCAGTCTCCCTTTTAGTCCGTTTTTCCCTTGGTCTCTGGTTAGGAGAAAGTTTCTCCCCTGTTAAGGGGAACTACGTCGCCCTGATCCTCATACCAGATGAGGTACGTAGGCAAGAGATCGTGCGAGATCTCTTCGGGCACCCTTTTTCTTTTTTGCGTGTGTTTTGCTTGACAGCTATTAGGTTCGAGTTCCCGACTCCCTTTTAGTCTGTGTGTTCAACTTTTTTGTTTCTTTTGACGTCTCAGCGTCTGCTTGGTGTTTTGCTTGACAACTTCTAGGCTCGAGTTCCAGACTCCCTTTTAGTTTGTCAATTTGCTTTCTACCTTTGGTGTTCGCTGGTTAGCGATTGCTTGTTTGTTTGGAGTCTGATGTAAGCCCAGCGATTGGCATTCGGTTTCCCGTTTGTGTTTGTTTGTTTGGAGTCTGATGTAAGTCCAGATATTGGCCTTCGGTTTCCTGTTTCGTGGGTATGTTCGGAGTCAGATGTAAGACCATTGATTGGCTATCTGTTTCCTGTTTCTTTTGTGGAGTTGGATGTAAGGCCAGCGATTGACATTCCGTTTTCTATTTGCGTTTTTGAGTTTCTTTTGACGTCTCAGCGTCTTGGTGTTGTGTTTTGTTTCGACGTGCGTTAGCCGAACTACGGTAGCTCTGATTCTCATTCCAGATGAGATACGTAGGCATAGGATGCGATATCCTAGCGAGCCCATTTCCCATTTCCCCGAACTACGTTGACTCTGATGTTTGTTTCTGACAAACTACGTAGGCCCAGGATGCGACATCTTGCCGAGTCCCCTTCCTCCGTCTTCTTTCACCTGTTTATTAATCTAGTGTGTGTGCATTCTTTGAGCAGTTATTCAGCAACCTTTTCCTATTCTTTTGAGCGTGGATCCCGTCGAGTACGGCGGACGTGAGGGGTGCTAATACCTTCCCCTTGCGTAACCGACTCCCGTACCTTGCAATCTCTGGTCGTAAGACCATTCCTTCCCCTTTTTCAGGTTTACTTCGAGCATTTCCTTTCCCTCCTTTGGGATAAATAATGCACGGTGGCGACTCTGTGTCTTTTCCCGCCGGTTGTTTTTCGCGATGCGACAATATGTAAATTACATTTAACCCACAAAAGGCATCTTTTATTATGTAAAATATCGTCACACAAATACTCTCAAGTGTTATCCCAAAAAAACTCTGTCAGAGATATTTGCTTTGGCACTAATAAAGTTGCAAACAATATGCATAAATAGTCACCTATACACCATGGGCTTGCCTCTACAGTTGCATTTATGTATTCTTTATCATCATCTAGAAATCCCAATGTATATCATGCCTCCTTAAAAGTCTTCTTTGTATCATTATTAACTATTTTTATTTTATCGAGAGATGTAAGACCCTTCACATGATTCAACAAAGTCCTTAAATAAAACATCTCAACAGATCCAAGTGGCATAAAATGAAGTCTTACAGTTGCAAAACCTTATTTGTGTGGAGCCCATTTATGATCTTGAGTTTTGCATATAAATTTGGTAGGAAATTGACTGTATGTTAAAGTTTTTGCATTAGGAAATTTTGTGTTAGCATCCATCCATGCCTAAAACTTCGTATAGCAAACAATTTTTGTAGTCATAACTTCCTCAATATCATCATAATCATCATATATCACATTTTCTCATTCTCTAAATGAAAACCAATTCTTTCTACTAATGGTTCTCTATAATTAATATTAAAAAAATCCTCCAAATAGCTTCACATGGTGACAAATATCTACATTCATAGTACATATTTATTTCATCAAAACAATCAGACTTATTTATATCATTTCCACCACTATAAAAGACAATAATAATACGATCATGTCCTTTATTGACATATTTAAAATAATATTTTATAAATCATGACTGATTGCACCACTCCATATTTATATGAGAATTATACTTCAATAACAAATGTTTAATATAAGGAACCACAAATCTCTAATATAAAAATGAGTACTCTTTTCAAATAAAAAAGTCATTGTCTCTCCTTCTATATACAAGATATACATACATCTACATCAATAATGGTAGAATCAACACATTTTTTTGGAAAATGTTTTGTACACTTGCCATTTTGCATGCACATAGATTTTTTATTTTGAGGGTCGCATGGACCATGAACCATGAGTGAAAATACAACTTTAAACAAATAAGGATCTTTATCTTTATCTGGAATATCAACATATATTATTTTGTCAATATCATTAGGACTGACACGCATATAATTAGTTTGGAGGAAAACCAATACGTGAGCACGTGGAGGTCTGCGCTTCTGAAACTCAATAGTATATATCACTGCAAATTTGAAGTACATAACTTTAAGTAATATTAAAATTTACTTAAAAATACATTTAATTAATAATTATATAAATATTTTTAATGGGGAATGAAATTATGTGAAAACTTACATGCTTTCACTTTGCCATAAATATCGTATTTCTTGATGTCTTTTACTAACTGATCAACTTTAATTTTGAACATCTGACTTACTAAATCGAGTACATCCTCTGGATTGAGTTGATATTGCTGGACATGATGCTCCAAACAAAATAGGGAGGTTTAATTGTGTGGAATTGAAAATTCATTTTTAAAATAAAATATTTTAGAAAAACAAAGTTTAAAAAGCTTTTGTAAAACAAACCGAGTAAAAATAGTGAAAATAAGAAAACTGAATTGTAGAGGAAATAAACAGCATGAACATAAAGAGTTAAGGAATGAGATAAAAGAACCAGAATTGAGGTTTGATCTAATGAAGTGATCTACTTCTCTCCCCAATAATTTCTTCTTGAGATTTTCACTATGATGAGAGATTTTGACAAGTTATGCCCATGAAACTCCTTATATAAGGATTAGAGTTTTTAAATGGTTAACTTAGAGTTTTAAGTACAAAGAACTCCACAACCAACTGAGAGCTTTTTCATAGCAGACTAAGCTTATTGATTTAGTGAGAGCTTCCAATAGTTGGCTAAGCTCATGAACATACTAAAGGTTTTAATAACATAGACCTCCCTAACCAAATAGAGGTTTCACTTAGTTTATATTAACAACCAAACAATATCTTTTCACTTGTTTAACTCACAACCAGAAAAATTCTCTCAATGAGAAAATACAAATAATCCTTATACTAGACCAGACTACCTCACAGATATAAAGATTTCACTCTTAAAAGTAAAAATAAAAATGTGAGAAAATAAGAGAGAGAGAGAGAGAGAGAGAGAGAGAGAGAGAGAGAGAGAGAAGATTATCTAAAATACATTTTTTGGTGTGTTAGAAATAAGAAATGAGCAATCTACTTATAGGAAAAAAGTGGCTAAAATATGGAAATAATCCTTGATATTTTCAATTCTCATAACCGATTATCCCAAATACATAATCGATTATTGCACCCCAAAATATAAGGTTTGGATTTCTAACCATTTCCAATCAATTTAAGGCGTTACAAAGTGAAATAACTAATTATCCTTTAGGTATAATCGATCATCCTTTTGTAAAATATGCTTCTAATTGATCAGATAGTTCCTTAATCAATTGTCTAGGCTTTTAAAACATTTTTAGGTGATTATCATAAAGAATGGGGTATTTTTAAAGGTTTTAGAGTGTGTGTGATTTACCTTAGTAAAGTCGAGAGTAAGTCTTATACCTTTACAGACACTGGTTACTCCACACAGACACATCATACTTTAACACTTCCTCTCTTTCACAACTCTGAAGCTTTTGGTTCCTTGCCACACTATCTTTGACTTTAGAATTTAATTGGAACCTTGGATCTTCCTATGACGAGACTTGAGATAACTCTTTATGGTAACCTCTATCATCAGACAAATCTCTTGATCAAAGATCTTTGTTGACTCCACAGATAGATACATATAACTTGATATCCAAGTATATTCATCACCACAACTTGATTGGCGCAACTCGATCAACACAACTTTGATCATACAAATTGATCCACATAACTTGATATTGTTAGATGATAGACTTAGATTAAAGGGGGTGAATAGATCCCGAGTTAAAAACTTTGACACAAATTAGTTTTGAAAAAAGTATAGCGCGGAAGCAAGTTAAAATATATCAAAATCGTCTAACCGAACCCGCTATCAAAAAGCTCGGATATGTATAGTAGTGACAACATTATGATAATGATTCACAAGTCGATCAAACACAACTAATCACAACTAGTTGAATGCAAAACAATAGGGAAAGTCTACTTCCAATGATAATTCACGCAAAAAATCAATTAAAGCAATTTGTCGAACACTTAGTGTGCAATCACTATTGTTTGGAATTTTATGTGGTATTGTTGATATTAAAAACCAATCACAACCTAAGAAATTGTGATCAACTCAACAACACCAATTTCAAAATGTAATAAAAAATTATTATCCAAACAATTTGTTTGAACGATCGATGAAATCGACAATTTGCAAATCGGAAATAAAAGAGAGATAGAGAAAGAAGGCGCATGCAAGGATTTGTTTAGGAAATTCCCCAATCGACCTCTCTATGAGTATGTTTGCCCTCGATTCAAACTTGAATTGAGATAGTGTAATATATCTTACTTTGCAAATGTATGAATACAAGAGAGATGTAACAATCCAACCCTACAATAGTATTTCTCAAAAATAGAAAGCAATAAAAATAATTTAAATAAATATTGTAAAATCAAAAGGAATATAACATGTTACACAAACGTCACCTAGTTGAATTATCACAGTCCCTGATAACAACGCTAAAAACTTGATGACTTCTTAGCAAGTGTACCGATAGTATCATGGTAATAAAAAAATCGAATCCACAAGGACTTCCTTCTAACAAGATAAAATGTGTGCACTGTATAAAAACTAGTAAAAAAATAGGGGGTTTCGAGTTTCAACGTGAAAAGTAAATAAGAGTTTAAACAAAATTACGAATGTTGTCAGGTTGTGTTTAGAATCCCCTATTTATCTATTGTTGATGTTTGATATATTGTATGAATGATCTTATCACTATAACCCCACGACAAATTAACAAAGTTGTTATAACTGATCCCTCGCGAAATAACTTACTAATCAGTACTCAGAGATTCCTATTTCTAGTCCACTAGCGTAAGCAACATTAGGCGATGCATATAATGTTAATTCCTTATGCTACTATTTAGGGTCTCATATTCCTATTCAACCAGCATAAGTACAACAATTGCCCTAGGTCCAACACATATGCTATGGGTCAGTATTCCATATGTGCCCAAAATCAATTCAAAAGAGTATCTCACATAAAAAGCATTAAGAACAATAAGCAATTGAATGGAATTATAGACCAAAAGGCTCATTCAAAGTCAAATCAACATATTGCCCAACAATATTGAAATAAGTTCATCATAACATAACCTAACATAAAGGAGCTTAGCTACTCATAATTCAGATTACAATACCACAATTGATAGATGAAAATATCATATGAATTCCCTTGAAGTAATGGTCTCCAATGGCTTCAAATTCCCTAAAAATCTCTTTTGATACTCTCTAAATCGTGCTTTGTTCTCCAAAATTCGTAACCCTTATCAAAGTGCAAAAATTTCCCTTAAAAAGAGCTTAGAATGGATCAGATGCGTCAGAAAAAACCCATAAACAAATACCATCGCACGCGTGATGACTTGTATCTTGCGATGTAACTTTTATGTCCATATCACGTGCACGATGGTGCATGTGATTTTTTCTGAAAATTGCACTCTTTTGCTCCCTTTTCACCCAAATTTTCACTAAGTCCACAATATTCACACTTAGCTATTTTTTTCCTCATTCTTTGGTATTTCTTCTTCATTTTAGCTTATCTTTCACTAAATTTATGCAATAACAGACTCTCATCAATATCAAGATCACAATGTGACATCACCGTGCCAACAATGTTAGCATCGCGGCCGCATGGAATTCATAGGCAAAAATGTATTATTTTCTTCCTTTTTCTTCAATTTTTCTCTAAGTCCCAGGTTTCTTCAATTTTGCTCATTATTCTTCCAATTTCATCAATTTTTGCTCGTAAAATTACGAAATGAGAAAGTATCATCACATTATAAAGTTTATCTTTAGGAAACTTTATTTTTGGTAGACCAACAACTATATTTTTGGATGATATCTTATTTATCAAGTCAAAATGTACATGTCCTAAACATCTATGCCAAAGCCAATAATCTTCATTCTTAGTTATTAAACATTTAGTACCATACATTGACACGTCATCCAAGTTGAGAAAATAGATGTTATCAACTCTAAAACCCTTAATCACAAGACTTTTACTTACCTTATGTTCAATTAAGTAACTCAAGGTATCAGATAAAATAGAATACCCTTTTCCCATAATTGAATAATGTTATGTAAATTGTGTTTAAGCCCATTAATTAGTAAAGCACCTTCTATGGTAATTGTGGAGGGATTCCCCACAACACCTTCTCATAGTGTTTGAAATTCTGGTGTAGTCAGAATTCAGATGTTATCCACCACGTCATGACATCTGATCTAACATTGTAACTAATACAGCAAGATAGTTATTAACCACTGTACTAATATGCACAGGTTCACAGATGTCACGACATCTCATTCTATGTCACCCTAGAATGTATGAACCCCTGGTTCTGTGCTTCAGGAAGAAAGACTCAACAGAAATCAAACCTAGCACCCACTTCTGTTGTTTTCTTCCATAGTTATCAACATGATGTCTTACTGTTGTTTGTGGACATCATCTGTTACATTGTTCCAGTGTGTGTATCTTTTACTTGTATTTCCTGAATTAAAGGTTGAACATGTTAATCTAATTTCCACTTATTAGATTGCTAACAATTTGGCTATTTGTTAGGTTCATTAATTGTAGGTTAGTAGTTGGTTTCCTGGCTTTTCTCTAAGCTATTGAATCCCTGAGAAAATTACTGAACCAGAAAAACCAATCATCCTACACTTTAGCACCTGCTGTTGGGAATGTATGTCACAACATTCAGTTCGACATCCAGAACATATGCTGAGTATGATATGTTCTGGAAACGTGCTGTGCCAAGTTTGCAATACTGTAAAAGACCAACTAGTCTCTACTTCAGTATCAGCCTTCAGTATCAACTGTCAAAACATCCAGTTTGACAGTTCCACTATGATCCTTCAGCTAGGTCTGTTATCCTTGAAAAGAACAGACTTAATTAAATACTGAACTAAAGTTAACCTACTTATCATTCAGTATGTACTGTCCCTGATGAATGTTACAACTTTCTGATTGACATTCGAACAGAAGGCTATATGCCAGGTCAGTTATCATCTTGATAAGCTGACTGGAATACCTGCTGAGTTATGACAGTAATAAACACATGCAGAAGGAAAACAAACACAGGAAATTGTTAACCCAGTTCAGTCCAACATGACCTACATCTGGGGGCTACCAAGCCAGGAAGAAGATCCACTATTAGTAGTATCAATTCAGAGTTAAACTCACCCGTTTACAACTCATCACTTAATCCCTACCCAATGCAATCTATACCTAGGAACTCCTAGATAGAAACCTCCAGTTTCCATTCCTATCACTACAACTACAATGTAATGTTAACCCACCTTGAACTTGCTTCACAGCTTCATTCAAGAACAAAATCACTCTTGCCTACAGGCTTTGAGTTACAAAACTCTCAGGATTTACCACTGAGATACACATGGTAACCTTCCCACAGATTGGGAGGTTTACCTTACACACACCCCTAAAAATTCATTCTAGGAGGCTTACAAAAACTAGGTTACAATCAGCTATTTATAACCTAATCACCCAACTGGATTTGGGCCTTCAGAAATCGCAGCAGACTTGTTCTTTGCTGTTACAACTTCAGCAGAAAAATTCTGCTACAAACAAGGTCTTCAATCCTAGAATCTCTCCATATATATCTCCATGTTTTGAGCCTATATATCTTCTGATTGAGTCTTCAAGACCTCCACATGGGAGTTAGGATATTCACCAGATATCCTTGCTGATCCCAGAATATATACTGAATTAATTAATTCAGTTTTCTACACACGTGCGATGTCACAGACCTGATGTCGTGACATCGTACATGACATGTTGGTCTAGATGTTGAATTTCTTCAACCCAACATATTAAAACAACAGAGATGATTACATTATTTGTTTTCTAAAATTAATGCCAATCCTAAGGAATCAACAATCTCCCCCTTTGGCAAATTTTAGCTAAAACAAATAAACAGTACACTGGACAAAACATCCCAATCTGGGAATGCTCTTCATCTCCGTCATTGGCTCCACCACCACAAACACCAAAGTTGGTGTACATGGGGAAGAAGAGGGACACGACTTAGTTGTACCAGAACCCTTCCCCTCAACCGGAGAGCTTCCAGAAGAATATGTAATGCTGAGTACATAGACAATGTAACTCAGATCACAAGGCACAACTGTCTTCTTAACTCAGATCACAAGACACAAGTGGTAAACCCAGTTGGTGGATTTTGTGCCTGATGCCAACTTCTGTTTGCTGCCACATCCACAGTTGGCTTGCTTCTGGTACATTCTCAACCCCAGGACTATATATCTCTCCCCCTTTTTAGCTAAACATTTGTAAAGGCACCCTTCACAAAACCAGATCCAGGCGCAGCTTGCCCAAACCTTAACATACCCCATGATTCTGAGAATGGAGTGTTTTTCTTGTGAGAGGAAGAGGGCTATTGCATCCTTTAAATAGTCCAGTCCGTGCCTAGGAATTTCCGGTAGAAATAAATGCTTGGTCAAGATGCATTTGTTTTTGCTGAGAAACAGTCAGAGAATCACCAACAAAATCTCAGATTATCTTTGAATACCTTTTATAGCTCTTGACTGTTTCTTTTCCAAAACAGCCGTTCCAGTGCATGGAGACTATTCCATATATGCAGTCAGACACGTTGCACGCGATGTCTTAACATTTCACGCGGCTTTTTCCTGCATTCTGCTAGTATTCAACATTTTCCAAGGTTCCTGTCATACCTCCAGTAGAGACTTGACATTTGGCACTGATACAGTCAAATTCCCACACTTCAGCAGATGGTTACTCCCCCTGTACCACACAGCTGTAGCCATCTGGCTTATTCTGATTTACCAGAATTTGACACATCACCTTCATAATTCCTACTGACTTTAAGTTTTAGAAGGGATTAACAGCATTGTCCAGGGCAATGTCATGACATTCGGTCAGACATTCTTCAGCTCACTCAGCCTTGACACAGCATCCTGATGACTGACAAGGTGCCATACCTGGTTATCTGAGTACACATAGGCCACAAGCTTGATGATTACTTGCAGCTTCAAGACCAGAACTCCCCCTGTCATGTACACCCCACTCTCCTCTTGAAGATTGGAGATCACACATGGGCATACCCAACATCCCAAGGTTGGACCTTCACATACTTCCTGATTCATAGAGAATCCAGACCACTTGATGAATGGAAAACACAAGACGCATCTTCATGTCTTCAAGAGCACACCCTCTGTTCAACCCTCTTAGCTGAACACATTCACACTCTGTGTCAATCTCTCTTCTAACCAGAACAGAAGACCACTCCACTGGATGTTCTAACATCAGCTGGGACATCCTTCACAATAGGACAAGGCACACCATCTGATAGTCTTCAGATATCACTGAGTCATTGGGTTGATCAAGAAGAACCCAGACATTCATTGGGACATATACATTTTCATCCCATTACACGAGATAATCTTCCATAGATAGCTCAGAACTCCTACCACAAGCTCCAAGGGATGAATAGAAAGCACCTCCTTTAGTCTTCAACTTACTACTTTTCTACTCAAGAGTAATTTGTCTCAGACTTTCCTCAAGAATAATCAGTTGCCATATGTTGATTATCTTGATTCTTCGAACTCACTTCTGAGGTAAGCCAATTGCCACTGGTTGATTACCTCTTTCATGAATCCTCATATGGAAAGGTCAAATGCTGCTTTTTGACCTCCCCAAGTTTATCAGACTTCTCCCAAAGATATTCTGACCTTCCAAGTGAGATTTGAACTTCAAGTTACATGTTAACCCAGGCTTAGGGTCTCTTAGACATGATCATGTAACATCTTCTCCAACCAGCAACTCTTAAGAACTGCAATGAGAACGATCCTTTTGAAGTACCCAATCTACAACTCTGTAGACCCTTCTATCTTAAGTTAATGTGCCACTTCACCAACTAAGAATCTGATGTTGAACCAAATGTCACAACATTGTGTTTTGACATCTAGCTGTTGAATTCAGCTCCTTCTTCTGCCACTTGAAAGAACTTCCTCCCTTCACAGAACAAGAGTTCAATTTTCTCATAGACTTGATTGTGGAACCAAGTTTGAATAAACAACCTCCATCCTGCAGGTTTGCAGTTAAGTCATCCAAGCTCACACCTTGATGAATCCCTGCTTCTTCTCCAAAGACATCAGACATTTTGATGTATGAGTCTTCAGAAGGAACAGTTAGAAACTATCCCTTCAGCTATGCCAAGGATTCCTCTTCCTAAAGCAAGGTTGTTTCCATGATGTCAAGACTGCTGCCACTTGTTCTTGACTCCACAGTGTGCATAAGCTAATGCACTTCCTTACCTAGATCAGAAATAAACTGATCCAAGTAACCACCATCAAGACTATGATGTCTTCTTCTTCTTGTACATACCAAGGCTGAACATGTTTCTTGCCAGGAAACCTTTTCAGAGATCATATGCTTTTGCTGCCACCAAAGAGATAGATCATAAGCCAATGTACTATCCTTCCTGTGATTCTGCACAGGGTCTTGAAGAAGTGATGTTCCAACATCTTTAAGAACATCAGTTATCTTGAGCTCCAAGGATAATCAATTAAACACTTGTCCTTGGCACAAGTAGACATTGATCTTAAATCCTTTCCCAATTATCCTTTCAGATACTTCCACCATAAGAATACTTTGAAAGTACTCTTTTTGTGTCAACATCTTCTGCTTGCAAGCACCTCGACAATTTTGAAAGTCTTCCCAGATTAAATTCACCCTTAGGAATGAGAGAGATGAATTCTTCCTTGCAAATGTGTCACACAACCACCAGAACCCATGTGACACAGGTCAACAGCCAACCAGACCCTAGGCTGACCAAATGTGAGGAGGTTAACCAAAACTCCCCCTCAAATTAACAATCATGGAAACTTCACACCCATATCCATGCATTGTACAGACATGTCTCAACATGACATACACCATCCCTACCAGTGGCACCTAACTCTATGAGTTATACCTATGCATACTCCAATCACACCAATCAGACTTCAGCTGACCATAAGTACTAGTGAAAAACAACACCAGTCAATAGTAGATATGCATTGCCAGAGCATACTACCTCAACCAACCTCTGAATCTTCATATTCTCACTCCTTGTAAGAACTACCACTTCTGAACGTGGTGTTTGAATAACAAGATTCATGGTTCCAATCCTCTTAAATGATATAGCAATCAGGTTACCCCAATATTGACTTCTAACATTCAGGGGACTTGTCTTCCAAAACAACATAGTACTTCAGGGAACAACTATTCCACCCAGATCAATCTACAGGGGTAAGACAACCAGCAGGAAATTGCACAATGTCACATCTCAACCAGCTCCACTTCTAGAGATCAGACTTCTACAAGTGACCTTCTTGAGCATACACACAGTTGACCCTACCCTTGTCAACTAAGCACACACAGATGTCTCCTCTTCCAGGTCAGGAAAAGGTTCCAAACAAGTATCCCTTTGTTTGACACCTAAAAACATATGCTCTTCAACCAGTAGCTGCATACTTGTTGAACAACATGTTCTAACATCGCATAGAACATTAGTTCCACCTCCTTGGAACAAACCCTCCTTGAAAGTCTTCAAGGTATTCATATACACTACCCAAGAGTGTAAAAGAATCAGTGATCAGGTGATTCTTACCATCCTGACGTGAGAACATCATGATGAGTGGACTTGAGGGGACTCAAGTAGCTTTGACATCTTCAGAGGTTATGATGAAATCTTGAATACAGCAGCCTTTCATCCACATAAGGGGAAACAACATCAGAGTTTGAGCTTTGCCAGGTATTATGCAGCGGAAATCATAATACAACTCAACCTATGAACACACACTTCACCAGATCAGCCTCCAAGACCATACCAAGTTTGAATGTGATTCAATACTGGCACAACTGTCCCACACACAGGCCAATTACCACCCTCCAGAGACAGGTACACACCATTCCTGTCATGAACAGTCCATCCACCTACTTCAAGGGACCATTCAGGGAGATTACAGAACCTTTCACAGGTTCCAACATCAGTACTAACATAACTCCTTGCAAGATACCAGAAAGTATCACCCATGGATCTCATCCAGAAGCAGAACAGGATGCCTGCTCTGATACCAATTGAAATTCTGGTGTAGTCAGAATTCAGATGTTATCCACCACGTCATGACATCTGATCTAACATTGTAACTAATACAGCAAGATAGTTATTAACCACTGTACTAATATGCACAGGTTCACAGATGTCACGACATCTCATTCTATGTCACCCTAGAATGTATGAACCCCTGGTTCTGTGCTTCAGGAAGAAAGACTCAACAGAAATCAAACCTAGCACTCACTTCTGTTGTTTTCTTCCATAGTTATCAGCATGATGTCTTACTGTTGTTTGTGGACATCATTTGTTACATTGTTCCAGTGTGTGTATCTTTTACTTGTATTTCCTGAATTAAAGGTTGAACATGTTAATCTAATTTCCACTTATTAGATTGCTAACAATTTGGCTATTTGTTAGGTTCATTAATTGTAGGTTAGTAGTTGGTTTCCTGGCTTTTCTCTAAGCTATTGAATCCCTGAGAAAATTACTGAACCAGAAAAACCAATCATCCTACACTTTAGCACCTGCTGTTGGGAATGTATGTCACAACATTCAGTTCGACATCCAGAACATATGCTGAGTATGATATGTTCTGGAAACGTGCTGTGCCAAGTTTGCAATACTGTAAAAGACCAACTAGTCTCTACTTCAGTATCAGCCTTCAGTATCAACTGTCAAAACATCCAGTTTGACAGTTCCACTATGATCCTTCAGCTAGGTCTGTTATCCTTGAAAAGAACAGACTTAATTAAATACTGAACTAAAGTTAACCTACTTATCATTCAGTATGTACTGTCCCTGATGAATGTTACAACTTTCTGATTGACATTCGAACAGAAGGCTATATGCCAGGTCAGTTATCATCTTGATAAGCTGACTGGAATACCTGCTGAGTTATGACAGTAATAAACACATGCAGAAGGAAAACAAACACAGGAAATTGTTAACCCAGTTCAGTCCAACATGACCTACATCTGGGGGCTACCAAGCCAGGAAGAAGATCCACTATTAGTAGTATCAATTCAGAGTTAAACTCACCCGTTTACAACTCATCACTTAATCCCTACCCAATGCAATCTATACCTAGGAACTCCTAGATAGAAACCTCCAGTTTCCATTCCTATCACTACAACTACAATGTAATGTTAACCCACCTTGAACTTGCTTCACAGCTTCATTCAAGAACAAAATCACTCTTGCCTACAGGCTTTGAGTTACAAAACTCTCAGGATTTACCACTGAGATACACATGGTAACCTTCCCACAGATTGGGAGGTTTACCTTACACACACCCCTAAAAATTCATTCTAGGAGGCTTACAAAAACTAGGTTACAATCAGCTATTTATAACCTAATCACCCAACTGGATTTGGGCCTTCAGAAATCGCAGCAGACTTGTTCTTTGCTGTTACAACTTCAGCAGAAAAATTCTGCTACAAACAAGGTCTTCAATCCTAGAATCTCTCCATATATATCTCCATGTTTTGAGCCTATATATCTTCTGATTGAGTCTTCAAGACCTCCACATGGGAGTTAGGATATTCACCAGATATCCTTGCTGATCCCAGAATATATACTGAATTAATTAATTCAGTTTTCTACACACGTGCGATGTCACAGACCTGATGTCGTGACATCGTACATGACATGTTGGTCTAGATGTTGAATTTCTTCAACCCAACATATTAAAACAACAGAGATGATTACATTATTTGTTTTCTAAAATTAATGCCAATCCTAAGGAATCAACAGTGTTTTACCTTTTTTGTTGTCTCCATAAGTTACGTGGTCGTTTTCTTTATGGTCGAACTTGATAAACATCTAAGTGTCTCCCATAATATATCTTGAACATCTGTTGTCTAGGATCCATAACCTTTTTGTGGAGGCAAGACTTTCCTAAAGAATATAAAATAGGTAGTTTATCTATCCAGCTAATTGGTCATGGGGGTTAGTTAAAGAATATTGATGCGTGCTTTTCGCAAGTATACGAACGCGTCAGAGTAATATAAAAGATTGTCGAATCCACAAAGACCAAGTGTCAAGCTATCGTTATCTGTTGTTATGGTGTTTATCAAAGGCAATCAAAATAGGTGTTTTTGTAGTGTGCAATGAAAAGTAAAGTGTTGAATAAAGATTAATTAATAAAGACAGGGTCGAATGTAATTCACGTAATTAAATGATAATCCAAGTACTTGCTAGTAGAGCTACTTATGGGCAGTGTTTCCTACTTTGAAAAGAACTAATTTAACAGGAACTGTCGCTTTCGCGTATTCAGAACCGAGTTGTACTCCCTAATCAAACCCTCTTATTGTCACTTATAAAAAGGCGCGCATTGCGTTAGAGTAGTAAACCTATTTTTAAGAAATATAGTATCTTGACTAAGTTGAAAAGTATTATAACCTGGATTTCTTAACCAAAAGAGGTTCTTACGAACCAGACTCTAAACTTATAAACGCGTCCGAAAATAGTTTTAAAATCTCTTTTCCTTTTAATGTTAAGACCTCCTAATGAACTAAACAAAGCGCTTTCGCTGTTTTTGAAATAGTTAAAAACAATTAAGTTTAAAGAGACGTTGGACGGCTTTCGATCTTACCCAACGGAATTGAAGTGCGGGAAAACTTAATTTGAAAGTTAAAATAGCCCTTAAGTGTTTCTACGAACAATTGTACGGATTATCGGTTCAATTATGATCCTTACATTCTAACCTTATAAGTTTAGCTAGACATTGTAACACCTCAAAATTTGCCCTCCTCTCTTGGGACTAGCTTAACATATTGCATTTCATTTTTAGGTCATTAGGCATTGCATATTTGCATGTCATGTGGCTACATTGAGCAAGTCATCCTCCTAGGTCTTGATCAGAAGATAAAGAGGTTAAAAGATTCAAGTTGAGGGTCCCATTGGATTGATCACTAGCCATCTGAGGGTTTGTGCTTCAAATTAGGGTTTCTTGGTTCCTCAAGGAGATTGATCATTATCTTATGGGAAATGGTACATCACCATCATCATGGTTTTTGTCATCACCAAGAGATTCATTATGCTTGATCAGATACCTTGGGATTAGGGTTTTGACCTCTGGTCAACCCTAATCATCTGAATTGTGCCAATCAGGGCTTGTCAAAGGAGATGAGGTCTTCATGGAGATGGGGATCATTCTATGATTATGTTGAGCTTATGGAATCTAGGGTTTCATGTTTGAGCCATTTCATCAGGAGTTTGAGGCTCAAGATCATCTATGCATAGCCAATTCATCTATCAGTCAACCAAAGTCAACCACCAGTCAACTGATGGATTTGGAGGTGGGAGAGGGTTAGAGACACTTCATTCATGTCCAAACAAGTTTCATTTGACATTTCAAACATCAACAATGAAGAAAATAAAGTCAGATGAAAACTTTCCAAAAATAGAAAGTGACTTGTAATTCAAAATTGCCAAAAATGGAAAGGTTTTCTCCTCAAAATTACATGTCCAAAAATGATTCAAATGAAATTTTGTCCAACATGAGAGTTGTAGATCTTGTTCTCCCATTTCCAAAAAGTCCAAGAACATGAATTTCTCATGTGTGGTTGGCAAGTTATGGATCAATCTTGGTCAAGAGAAGTTGAATTTCAAACTTGGATAACTTTTGAACCAAATGGCCAAGTCATGTGGTTCTTTTTGGAGCAATTTTCTCTTGATGTCCTCTATCCAAATCATGCATCACATTTCATTAAGACTCATCACGAAAAAAGTGCATTTTTCACTTGAACTTAATTTGAATTTGGAGGGAAAAAGGTGAATTTGAAAAATAAGCATGGTATTCATTCAATTCCACTTGCATTTGCTTCTAAACCACATTTCCAAGTGATCCAAGGCAGAAATTGGCACTGTTACATTGAATTACATGTGAAGGGTGAATTGGCCAATTTACTAATGTGCACTAAACTTGCATTTTCACTAATCATGTGCATTTTGGCTAATTGTAATTACCAACATCATTAGCATCACATATAAAAGCTAAATCATAACTGTTTCATTGCTAATCATAACAGAATTGAGATCTAGATCTGAAAATCACAAATTCTCTCAACTTTTTCTCTCCATTTTTCTGCAAAATTTTCCACAAAACTTGCATTGTTCTTGCTCGATCCTTGATTCTCCATCATAATTGAAGGCTTTGGAAGCTAAATTCATGAACTGTGGAGCTGTTTCAAGAACTGTTGCATCAAGCTTCTTCAATGGCAATTCGAGTTTTCAGCTAGATCCTTCACAATTAACATCAAAGCCTTGCTTCATTCACTCATACAAGCATTAAAGAGCTTCTGTTTCAGCATTGCAAGGCCAGAAAACATCAAAATCATTTCTGCACTTCAAAGAAGGTCAGTTTTCGACTTGCATAATTCATGAAATTGATGAATGCTTTTGGTAGATCTTTGAGAGTAGGCCATGCTGCAATTTGAATCATTGAAATCCATCAAGAATTGAGGAAGTTACATGGATTAGAAGTTTGATGCATGAATATGTTTCTCTTCGAATCTTTCAATTTAGGAGGGATTAGGTTAAATCGATTTGAGATTGTTAATGTTCATTGAGAGAGGATTCCAATGATATAAGGTTTGTTGATTTTGGTGAAAAATTGTTCTTGACGTATGAATGTGGATGAACATATGATGAACACTAGGGATTTCTTCTCCAGAACTCGTTTGATCCATGCCTGGCCTGTTTTTGTATGTTTTTTGTGTTTCTGGACCACGCAACCAATAGCAGCGCGCCACCTCCTTTAATGAAACGGTGAGTTTCATTAGGCGCGCGCTTGGATTTAAATCTCTCCTCAGTTCGATACTGAGCGAGAGCATTTTCATAGTTGGCTTGGCATTTTTTCTTCACACATACTTCTCATGATCACATGCCTTTCCATCATTTTTTTATTTTTTCCTTTCATTCCAAAAATCATATCTCATGGAATAATGATCCAAATTGACTGGAATTTTTTGCACAATGATCCTTATCATGTCTACTATTTTATGATGATTTTTCCAGAATTTGTGCACGTGTGATTTTTTGAATGGCCTAGGGTTTGTTCATACATGTGTTTGCTTGCACCTTGCTTGCTATTTTGGTTGTGAAATGATGATGCTTAATCCAAAATTCTTGAAATTTTACATGTGCAAACTAGAGATCTTAAGTGACATTTTGGCTTTGAGTTTGTGATTTTATCATTTCTGGTTTGTGAGATATGAGCTGATCAATCTAGGTGTGACAATGTGTGTCACACCATTTCTTGTCCAACTTGTGGATTTTCATTACCATGCCATATGAACTTGAATTGATGAGAATTTTTGCATGATGATACATCTGGATGTTAGGTTCACTTGTGAATGTTTGTGGATTTTTGGATGCATCTTTGATTTTTTTGAGATTTTCTCTTTTCATTGGTTAATTGTGGATCTTTTGTGAGTCTTGATTTTAGGTGTTTTGTGAAATCCTTGATGTTTATTGGATGAACTTGAAATTTTGTGGAGTGATTCTAGATACCTTGAAGTTTGCCATGGATTTGGTTTGATTCATTTATCATGTGCCAATTCTGTTTTGTGCTTGCTTGAAGTTGATGCATGATTTTGTGCCTTGTATGAGCTTGTTTGAACATGCTTTGACTTATGGATTTAATTGACATGTTTCCACTTATCCAATTGACTTGAAATTTGGTGTGATGATCTTTAGATGAATGCTGTTTAACCTTGATTTTTCTTGGGGTTTATTGAATTATTCTTGAGTTGGTTTGAATTGGATCTTTCTGTTTGGTCCTATGAGCTTTGAAATTGCATGCTTTGCCTTATATGCCTTGTGAAATGAAATTGGTGCATGATATGAACATGAGACCAATTGGATTTGTTTCTTATTTGATTGAACTTGATTTTTGCCAATTTTCATGTTCTGTTTTGGTTTATTGCTCCCATTTTGACCCTAGGCCATGTCCTAGTGGTTAGTGCTTAATGTTTGAGCTTTGTTTCAGGTCAAAGAGCACAATTGCTTATACTTGATGATGTGTACTCAATTGGAGTTGGTCCATTTCTTGTTTATGACTAACCTTGAGCTTGTTTTGTAGGCTTTGAGACTTGTACTTAGGCCTTGTGGATTTCACCTTTGTGCATTGCTTTGTTTGTTTGTCTGTTTATGTACAGTTGACTGTTGACCATTAGCTTATCTGTTTGACTGTTTGAGCTGTGTACTGATTATGTTAGATTGATTTCACGTACATTAGTTGCTATAGTTCATTGTGAACTTGCTTTTGCTGTTGCTTGGTTGCTTAACCAGTTGAGGTATAGCATCACTAACTTCATGTAGTCTGGAAGACTTGGCCTGTTATTTGGTCAGGCACCTGTCTGAAGTCCTCCTTAAGAGGCAATGCTTGTGATTGTTTATCTTTGTCCCCAAGCAGGAAAAGACCTTTGAGTAAGGCAATTGGCAGATACAAGAGATGTGCAATCCATCTCCTACTATTCAGTTGAGTCATCCCTTTGCTCACACAACTGGTGTTGATGCATTGTGGATATTAACCCAAGATCCATGTTGAGTCAGTCATAAGTGTAGAAGGGTTCCCACTTTCTGAACCCACACTTCCTTTGTCTAAAGCTCTCCCAGGCCAGGGATAAGAGCTGTGAGGCACACCCCTCACTTCCTATTTCATCTGCTTCACCCTAACTCTCAATGTTAGGGTTAAGAGCTAACATCACCTGATACAGTTGGCTTGCTTTTGCAGCCTAACCCTTTGTGTGAGCCCACTTTGTCTGTATATAGTGTGTGATAATTGTGTATGTTTGCTTGGTTTTGATTATGCTTGTATGCTTTGCTTTGCCTGTTTAGGATTAGCTTGCTGCTGTGCAAGTAGATAGAAAACTCAACCTAGGACCATTGTGGAATACATGATAACTATTAGGCTCGAGTCAGTCTCCCTTCTAGTTGGTCATTTCCCAGTCTCTGGTTAGGAGAAAGTTTCTCCCCTGTTCAGGGGAACTACGTTGCCCTGATCCTCATACCAGATGAGGTACGTAGGCAGGAGGTCGTACGAGATCTCTCTGGGCACCCTTTTCCTTTTTGTGTGTGTTTGCTTGACAGTTGCTAGGCTCGAGTTCCACACTCCTTAGTAGCTTGTTGTGTGTTGTCCTTCTTGTGTGTTAGGAGATGGATGTAAGCCCAGCGATTGGCATTCCGTATCCTCTTGTTGTGTGCTTGGAGTCCGGTATAAGTCCATCAAGTGGCATCTGGTTTCCAGTGTGGGTTTGTTTGGTTCGGAAGCTGATGTAAGTCCAGCGATTGGCGTTCGGGTTCCATGTTTGCCTTTTTGCGTGTGTTTTGTTTGGCGTGCTTGAGCCGAACTACGGTAGCTCTGATTCTCGTTCCAGACGAGATACGTAGGCATAGGATGCGATATCCTAGCGAGCCCTTTCCCCTCTTATCCCACCTGCGTTGTTTCCAGTGTGTGTGCGTGTTTGTGAGTAGTTTTAGCAACCTTATTCTATCTTTCTGAGCGTGGATCCCGTCGAGTACGACGGATGCATAGGGGTGCTAATACCTTCCCTTCGCATAACCGACTCCCGATCCTATTCTCTTTGGTCGCGAGACCATGTCTTTTCCAGGTTTACTTCGAGCGTTTCCTTTCCCTCTTTTGGGATAAATAACGCACGGTGGCGGCTCTGTGTTGTTTTGTTTTAGCCCGCCGGTTGTTTTTCGCGAATGCGACAACTGGCAACTCCGCTGGGGATTATAGAAGTTGACCTATTGCTGGTCCATCTTCCCTAAGCGAGTCTCTCCTAGCGTTCTAGGATAGTTTAGGTTGCTTGTGTTGTTGTATTTATTGCATTTATTATTCTGGTGTGTATATATTTGCATAAATGTTTGCATGCATCATACTATCATGTTGCTATCCTCTGTACAGGTGGTTCTTCTGTTGGGGTGGGTGTTCTGAGTGGGGCTAAAACCCAGGCCCGAGTATACACCTAGGATTAGCGTGGTCTCAGGTTGCCTCTCATGTTAGGTCAACATGATCTTGGCGACTTGACATACCACAAGCCGGACGAGGTTCTTTTGAGGGAGCTCTTCCTTTGTGGAGTATCCACTTTGGTTGAGTTACTTCATCTGAGCTATTGACTTCGGTGACCGATCATTCCCGGATCTTTGGTTTAGACGATCTTAAGAGAGCTACAGTGGCACACTCGAAAGGGCAAACCCATTGAGTATCTTTGCCCGATTGTCGAGACTATTATCCGCCTTAGGATGACCTGATTAGAATTTACCTGTGAGGGGAGGGTGATTCTTACAGATGCATGTTCAGATGGTGACTTTGATGGCGACTATTGGTTCCGTTGATCAGAGTCCTATTTATAAGTCGGATTTATGCGCATTTATTTCTGAGACGCCGGAGTGCTGTCCGTGTTATTTATCAGTGGGGATCCGTTTATTTCAGGATTCCCCGGGCCGATTCAGAGATTTTTGTGGTTGTCTGCTCAGAGATTGTCTGATGATGATGGTGATGTACCTTTCAGTTCTGTTTATTTCGGAACCCCCTGAGTTGGATTTGTGGTTACATATTCCTTCAGATGGTTGTGATCAGTTCAGAGATCAGGCTTCAGTGCAACAGATGTTCAGATGACTTGGAGGATGGCACTATGCATTGCATTCATTCATCAGCATCATTCACATTTTGCATTTATCTGCATCTAACACATGTTTATCCATATGCAGGGGACATTCTTGATCGAGATCCTGGTTGAGAGACTTCTTTGTTCCAGACATGAGGACCGGCTTGAAAGATGACGTTGTCTACAGCTTCTTTGACCCAGAGATCAGTATGCTGAGAGATATGATAACCTTGATTACACCCGACCATGTGGGGATGTTTCGTGAGACCTATTGGGGTATTCTAAAGATGGTTTTCAGACTCACTGACAGAGATAAGAGCACCATCCATACTCTTCTTCAGTTCTATGATCCGGGTTTGAGATGTTTCGTCTTCCCAAATTATTTGTTGGGACCTCTGATGGAGGATTATGCTAGCATCCTGGGTATTCAGATCCGGGATCAGATTCCTTTCTGTGCCATTAGGAGAGAGCCTGACATCCGTGAAATTTCTCGTGCTCTTTATTTGAGCCCGGAGATGATCAAGGAGGGTTTGAAGGAGAAAGGAAAATTACCCGGTTTTCATTTGAGTTTCTTGGAAGTTAAAGTCAAGGAACATGCTGCTGTGGGTAATTGGAAGACCGTATGTGCCTTGATTGCTGTAAGCATTTATGGGATCATCCTGTTTCCTAATCAGAAGAGCTTTGTGGACCATAATGCCATCAGATTGTTCATACAGAGGAACCCTATTCCTACTCTGATTGGAGATGTATACTACTCGGTCCATAATCGGAACGAGAAGCGGCGTGGGGGACTGATCAGATGTTGTGCTCAGCTGCTGTATAAGTGGTTTATGGGGTATTTGCCTTCCAAGGGTGCCTTTGCTTTTCTTGATCCTACTGTCAAGTGGTCATTCAGATTGATGGGTTTGCGAGCCAAGGACATAACTTGGACTCATAACGGTATGGCCGGACTAGATTTCATATGCAGTTGTGGGAGTCTTCCCAATGTACCTCTTATAGGAGTTCAGGGTTGCATCAATTACAACCCGGTGCTTCTTAGGAGACAAATGGGGTTTGCTGTGGAGGGTCCTCCTCTCGGTCGAGAGATTCAGGAGTCTTTCTACTTCCCGATTGAGGGCAATCAGGCCAAGTTGAGGCAAGTGTTAGATGAATGGCGGGATATTCAGAGAAAGGGAAAAGTTCCTTATGGAAAGGTTAATAGCCGGTATTTTCCTCTATTTGATGATTGGCTTCAGAAGAGGATAGAGCTCACACATCTACCATTTCCGGGAGGCGATCCTGGATGTCCTTTGATTGAGGGTCCGCGTTCTTCTGTCAGTATGGAAGAATTCCTCGAGATGAAGAGGACCAGAGATCAGTTGCTTGCAGAGAAAACCGAATTGGAGATGAGTGTTGCTCAAATTCAGATGGTTAATCAGGAGATCAGAGTAAGGATGGAAGATCAGGATAAGCGACATGCCATGGAAGCAAAGCGCTTTGAGATGGATACTGCCTATTATGGGAAGATCAGCCAAGCCCTAGCGTCGTCGACAAAGGAGCACGACATCACTAAGGAGAAGCTAGCCAGAGCTGCAAAGGTCATTGAAGATGAGAAGAGGAGGCAAATCATTGTGAGAGATCAGAGAGATGCCAGAGTCAGAGTCCTCATCGCCGAATGGGAGGCAAAGCTGAAGATTAAGGAAACAGAGAAGGTAAAGATCATTGCTGAGAGAGATCATTATATCGCTGAGAGAGATCATTATCAGGCTGAGAGAGATCATTACTTCAGGCAGATGAAGATTCATCAGAAGGAGGTGGGGAGATTGCAGCAGGAGAACACCGAGCTCAGGTTCGCCGCAGAGTTTGCGAAGATGGTTGATGATATAGGGCCTTCGGTGGGACCTTCGTCAGGATAGACCTTTCTCATTTGTGTGGATTATCGTCAGGCTTGTTGACGGAATTCACTTGCTTGTATTTCTTTCTGATTCTGGAGGATTGTATTTGATTTGTCTCAGACTTGATGTATGACTATGGCACTTATTGTGTGTTTTTGATATGTGATGGTTGTTTTTACTCAGTGATCAATCTTCAAGCTTTATTTGCTTTACCATATGCACTCACACATCACACACATGGTTGGGGGGTATTTTGCTAAATCATATATGCTCAGATCTGTATGAGGAAGTCAAATGATGAATATCAGAATGTTGCTGCTGGATTATTATTTGTCTCGATGAAGCCAGGATCAAGAGACAAAGTGTTCCTCATGTGGATAAACACTGCATTCATGCATAATCATAATAACTTGTTTTTTATTTTGCAGGTATCAGTTCTAACGTGCTTGATTGTTTCAGGAATCATTGCTCGTGCTCGTAGAGTTGTACCTTTGCACTCAACACGCCCTCACAGATATTTTACCAGACGCAACACTCCAAGACTGATGGATCTCCCTAATTCAGATGTTCTCGAGTTGAAAGAGAAAATGAACGAACTGATCAACATCATGCAAGGTTTTGCAGTTGGTCAGAAAGCACTGGCTGACAAAGTTGAGAAGCTCGAGCGGGCTTCAGCTGCTAACAGCGGTGTTAACCTGGATGGTGTCTTCAACCAGGGGCTGGGTGGTTCCAGAGATGGAGGAAAAAGAACAATTGTGGGTGTAGTGAACAATGCTGGTGGGTTTGGTGCTGCCACTGGTGGTCAACCTGTTTAGATGGGCAATAATATGAAGGATAGCATGTTCCCTCCCTTCTTTGGAGTTGATGATGACAGAGAGGAAGATAGAGAAGCTGATCAGTTCTCTATGCATAATGAGCCGTTTGGGCAATATGGTGTCCAGCCATCCAACAAAGAGATTCAGTTGCTGGCAGAGAAAATCAGAGCACTCGAAAGCTATGCCACTCCCGGGGTCGTAAATATGTCAAACATGGGACTGGTCGAGGGGATTGTGATCCCACAGAAGTTCAAAGCGCCTGCGTTTGATAAATATAATGGGAGTTCCTGCCCGGAAACTCATCTTCAAGCCTTCGTCCGCAAGATCTCTGCATACACTATGGATCAGAAGCTGTGGATGTACTTCTTCCAGGACAGTCTGTCTGGAGGATCCTTGGAATGGTACACCAAGCTAAAGTCTTCTGATATCAAGAGTTGGCAAGATCTTGGTGACGCATTCTTTAAACAGTACCAATTCAACGCTGATATGGCTCCTAGTCGTACCCAGCTGCAGGGTATGTCTCAGAAGCCAAGAAAGGGGTTTAAAGAATATGCTCAAAGGTGGAGGGAGTTGGCTGCCAGAGTGCAACCTCCATTAGTTGACCGGGAGATGTCTGATTTGTTCATGGGTACCTTTCAGGGGGAATTCGCTGAGAGAATGGTGGGTTGTCCAGTTACTAACTTCGCAGACATTGTTGTGGCCGGTGAAAGGATAGAGAGTTGGCTGAAGTTGGGGAAGATTCAGGGTGGTAATGCTTCGTCATCAGGATCGAAGAAGCCCTTTGGAAATGGCCAAAGGAAGAAGGAGGGTGATACAAGTGCGGTATACACTCAGAGAGGACAGAGTAGGGATCGTTACTTCCAGCACACTGCTGCGGTAACTATTCCTGCTGATAATCAGCCTGCACAATAGCAACAACAACAACCACAACAACAAAGACAACCATTTCAGCAGAGGCCTCAGAGGGCTGGATACCAGGTCCGGGGAAGAATGAATGATAGACAGTTTGATAGGCCGCCTGTGACCTATTCTTTCCTATTGAAGAAGCTGAAGGATCTGGGGTTGGTACAATTGAGAACTCTGGCACCTTTGAGATCTGATCAGAGGCCAGCTAGTTTCGATGAAAATGCCAAGTGTGAATTCCATTCGGGTGCTCCTGGGCATACTGTAGAAGACTGCAAAGCTTTTAAGCATGTAGTCCAAGACCTGGTGGATTCAAAGGCAATCAACTTTGCACCATCTCCTAATGTGAATGCTAATCCCATGCCCGCGCATGGTCAAAGGGGGGTGAATGCTATCTCTGGGGAGAACAAGATCGAGCTGTCAAGTGTTGATCAATTGAAGACTCCTTTGGCTGAGGTCAAACGGCAGTTGTTGTTGAATGGGGTCTATCCGGGCTGTGATGATGGTTGTGCTGAGTGCATTGTTACCCCTGAGGGGTGTATACTCTTGAGAGAGGCTGTCCAAGGGCTGATGGACGAAGGAAGTATCTGGGTTGAGAAGGCTGGTTTGGGAAAAGATGAGGTCTCCACCATAACGATTTACTTCGACCCGGTTGATTTGTCAACTCTGGCTAAGGCGGCTCCAGTTACTATCACGGTACCTGGACCAATTCCCTATGACAAAGATGATGCCGTGCCGTGGCATTATGGTGGGGAAGTTTACTGTAATGGAGAAAAGGTAGAGGATCAAGCTGCAGGTGAAACCACCGTTTCAAAGGTGGATAATGCCGGTCCCAGTGGTTTCACTCGCAGTGGAAGACTGTTTGCTCCTGATGCGTTGAGGGGAGGAGAAGGAGAAAAAGAGAAAAAAGAAAAGGCCGAGGCTTTAGCCAGGGAAAAAGGAAAACAAGCAGTGGTGAATGATGGTACTCCCGTGGTGACACCGGCACCTGGTGGGTCGGAAAGAGAACTTGATGATGAAGCAGAAGAATTCTTAAGAATCATCAAGAAGTCAGAGTACAAGCTTGTTGACCATCTGCAACAAACTCCCTCCAAAATATCGATTCTGTCGTTGTTGCTGAGCTCTGAGGGGCATAGAGAGGCTTTGATGAAGATCCTGAAGAAAGCCTATGTTCCTCAAGAGATAACAATCAACCAGTTGGAGACGGTGGTGTCTAATGTTCATGCCAGCCATGGGTTGGGTTTCACCGACATGGATTTGACTGTAGATGGAAGAAATCATAACCAGGCTTTGCACATTGCGATGGAATGTAAAGGAGCCGTGCTTTCGCATGTGCTGGTTGATACCGGCTCCTCATTAAATGTGTTGCCAAAGAAAGCCTTGGCAAAGCTGAACTGTGAAGGGTTGATCCTGACGCCTACTGATCTGATAGTGAGGGCCTTCGACGGTTCAAAGCGGGCAGTGTTCGGAGAGGTTGAGCTCCCGGTGAAGATTGGCCCTGAGGTGTTTAAGTCTGTTTTCTACGTCATGGACATTCAGCCAGCATACAGTTGCCTGTTGGGTCGCCCATGGATCCATGCTGCTGGGGCAGTGACTTCGACTTTGCACCAAAAGCTGAAGTATATTTGGGAAGGACAGGTTGTCACCGTGTGTGGAGAAGAAGACATCTTTGTCAGCCACCTTTCATCGTTCAAGTACGTGGAAATGGACGGTGAAATATGGGAGTCCCCGAGTCAAGCATCCGAAACTGTCAAGGTGGAGAATGCTCTTTTTGCAAAAGAAGAGGAGAAGCCGTCCATTTCTTCATATAAGCAGGCCGCTGAGGTGGTGAAGAATGGAGAGGCTCCTGGTTGGGGGAAGATGATGGACATCTCCGCTAAGAAAGACCGCTTTGGAGTGGGTTATCAGCCGGGCCGAGGCTCGTCAGAACAAGGCAGGGGACGTCGTCCTTCCGTCACATTCACCAGTGCTGGAATGCTGGATCCAGATCACGTCTGTATGGTGGGTGATGAAGCTGATAGCGACTGTGAATTGGATCGGTGGATAAAGCCGTGCGCACCAGGGATGGGAGTCCAGAACTGGAAGGCTGAAAAGATCATCAGGGTCACTCTACTCGAAGAGTAATAATTTCTTGTTTTTGATTTTATTTGCATGAAAACCTTGCGTGTTGCCCGACACGTAATGGTTCATTGTAAGGGCCACCTCATGTTTTCATTTTGCAAATTTTTTGCATCATTAATAAACAGATGTTTTTCAGTTAAAAGCGGTGTTCCTTGTTTTTCATTTATTTTTGCAATTTAAAAACAAATAAAAATGGCAATGTTTTCATTTTTCTTTTTCAATTTGTCTCGCTCCGGTTCTAAAGCAATGCATGAATCCACATTCATGCAGATGCGATCATTCGCCGGATCTCGTTGATAACAATCCTGTTACACCCTCGTATGACTTCGACAATCCAATCTATCATGTCAAAGAGGAAGGCGAAGAAGATTGTGAACTGCCAGGGGAATTAGCCAGGTTGTTGAAACAAGGGGAGAAGGTGATTCAGCCGCATGAAGAGCAGGTTGAAATTGTGAATCTGGGTACCGACGAGGTCAAGAGAGAGGTGAAAATTGGGGCTGCTTTGGAGGCGAGTGTCAAGAGCAGAATGGTAGCATTGTTGAAAGAGTATGTCGACATCTTTGCCTGGTCTTATCAGGATATGCCAGGGTTGGATACCGATATTGTTGTACACAAGCTACCGTTAAGAGCAGATTGTCCTCCGGTGAAGCAGAAGTTGCGCAGAACTCGGCCTGAGATGGCCATGAAGATTAAAGAGGAAGTGCAGAAGCAGTGGGATGTTGGTTTCCTTGTTGTCACTAATTATCCGCCTTGGGTCGCGAATATCGTGCCAGTACCGAAGAAAGATGGGAAGGTGAGAATGTGTGTGGACTACCGGGATCTGAACAGAGCTAGTCCGAAGGATGATTTCCCATTACCTCACATTGATGTGTTGGTAGATAATACGGCTCAATTCTCGGTGTTTTCCTTCATGGATGGCTTTTCTGGCTATAATCAAATCAAAATGTCGCCAGATGATATGGAGAAAACAACGTTCATCACACCGTGGGGCACTTTTTGTTACAAAGTGATGCCATTTGGTCTCAAGAACGCCGGTGCTACTTACCAGAGGGCCATGGTGACTTTGTTTCATGATATGATTCATCATGAAATTGAATGCTATGTTGATGACATGATAGCAAAGTCCCAAACAGAAGAGGGGCATTTGGTAGATCTGGCCAAGTTGTTTGACCGGCTGAGACAATTCAGACTGAGGTTGAATCCGAACAAGTTCACTTTCGGAGTGCGGTCCGGTAAATTGCTGGGGTTCATTGTAAGTGAAAAAGGAATCGAGGTTGATCCTGCTAAAGTAAAAGCAATAAGAGAAATGCCTGAACCGAGGACAGAGAAGGAGGTTCGTGGTTTCTTAGGTAGATTGAACTACATTTCACGGTTCATATCTCATCTAACAGCCACGTGCGAACCTATATTCAAGCTGTTGAGAAAAGATCAAACGGTCAGGTGGAATAATGATTGCCAAGCGGCATTTGAAAAGATAAAAGAGTATTTGCAGGAGCCTCCGATTCTGATGCCTCCTGTGGAGGGACGACCGTTAATTCTGTACCTGACAGTCCTCGAGGGGTCTATGGGGTGCGTATTGGGGCAGCATGACGAGTCTGGTCGAAAAGAGCATGCCATATACTACCTTAGCAAAAAGTTTACCGATTGTGAAACAAGATATTCACTGCTCGAGAAAACTTGTTGTGCTTTGGTCTGGGCTGCTCGCCGATTGAGGCAGTATATGCTGGTTCATACCACTTTATTGATTTCCAAGATGGATCTAATCAAGTATATTTTTGAGAAGCCAGCATTGACCGGACGGGTTGCGAGGTGGCAAATGATTTTAACTGAATATGATATTCAGTATACCTCTCAGAAAGCAATCAAGGGGGAGTGTATTGTCTGATTACCTCGCCCAACAACCTATTGAGGATTATCAACCGATGAAGTTTGAATTCCCTGATGAGGACGTCATGTTTCTCAAATCGAAAGATTGTGAGGAACCGATCCCGGAGGAGGGGCCTGACCCTGAATCCGAATGGATTCTGATGTTTGATGGGGCCGTTAACGTGAATGGTAGCGGTGTTGGTGCTGTTTTGGTTACGCCGAAAGGATCCCATATTCCTTTTGCTGCCCGGCTAACATTTGAGTGCACCAACAACGTGGCTGAATACGAAGCTTGTATCTTGGGGATTGAAGAGGCGATTGATTTGAGGATCAAGAACCTTGTTATATATGGAGATTCAGCTCTGGTTGTGAATCAGGTTAACGGAAAATGGTATACGCATCAATCTCATTTAGTTCCATACCGGGATTATACGAGGAGATTGTTGACGTTTTTCACCAAGGTGAAGATGCATCATGTGCCCAGAGAGGAGAATCCTTTGGCAGATGCTTTGGCTACTCTGGCTGCCTTGATTAAGGTGCAGTGGTGGAATCAGTTCCCCAGTGTTGAGGTGGGACGTCTGGATAGACCGGCTTATGTGTTTGCTGTTGACACAGCGCCTGATGATGAGAAGCCGTGGTATTTCGATATCAAGCGCTATCTAGATACTCAAGAGTATCCTGAGGGAGCATCTAAGAAGGACCGAAAGACTCTGCGGAGGTTGGCCATGGTGTTCTACTTGAATAAGGATGGGGTTTTGTATAAGCGGAATTTCGATTGGGTCTTGCTCAGATGTGTTGATGACAAAGAAGCAAGCCAATTGATGAAAGAGGTTCACGAAGGATCGTTCGGTACCCATGCCAGTGGGAATGCAATGGTGAAGAAGCTGCTGAGGGCAGGTTATTATTGGATGACAATGGAGGCCCAATGTTTCAATTTTGTGCGGAAGTGTCATAAATGCCAGATTTATACGGATAAGGTGCACGTGCCTCCTAACCCGTTGAGTTTGATGTCGTCTCCGTGGTCGTTTGCTATGTGGGGCATTGATATGATTGGGAAGATTGAACCTACGGCTTCGAATGGGCATCGGTTCATATTGGTGGCTATTGATTACTTCACCAAGTGGGTGGAAGCAGCCTCTTATACGAATGTGAAAAAGCAGGTCGTTGCCCGACTTCTCAAGAGAGACATCATTTGCAGATATGGGGTTCCCGAGAGAATCATTACTGATAATGGTTCTAATTTGAACAATAAGATGATGGCAGAGCTGTGCCGAGAATTCAAGATTGAGCATCACAATTCTTCTCCCTATCGTCCGAAGATGAATGGGGCGGTTGAGGCAGCCAATAAGAGTATAAAGAAGATTGTGCAGAAAATGGTTGTGACCTACAAAGACTGGCATGAGATGTTGCCATTTGCATTACATGGGTATCGAACTTCGGTGCGTACGTCTACTGGGGCAACGCCTTTCTCTCTGGTATATGGAATGGAAGCAGTGTTACCGGTGGAGGTCCAGATTCCCTCTTTGAGAGTCCTGATGGACGTGAAGTTGCAAGAGGCGGAATGGGTAAGGACCCGGTACGAAGAGTTGAGCCTGATTGAGGAAAAGAGGCTGGCAGCCATTTGTCATGGGCAGTTATATCAGCAACGGATGAAGCGTGCTTTTGATAGAAAGGTACGACCTCGGGTATATCACGTCGGTGATATGGTGCTGAAAAGGATCCTTCCTCCTCAAAACGATCGTAGGGGCAAATGGACACCCAATTATGAAGGTCCATTCGTGGTCAAGAAGGTTTTCTCCGGCGGAGCCTTGTTGTTGACGACCATGGATGGCGAGGATTTTCCATCCCCCGTGAATGCAGACGCAGTTAAAAAATACTTCGTATAAAGAGACCCGCTGGACGGAAAGAATAAGAAAGGTCCAGGCAAAAATGGGTATCCCGGCGAACCAAAAACAGAAAGAAAGGTTCGGGCAAAAATTAGGGATAAAAAGAAAAATGTACACCCGGCAAGTCGAAAACCTGAAGAGGCGACTTGGGCAAAAAAGGGTATCCCGGTGGACTGAAAACCCGAAAGGGCGGTCCAGGCAAAAGAGGGATTGAAACGAACAACTGCGTCTGGCATGATCGTTTGTACTTTGGATATGACATGGATAATACCCGGTAGGGATCAGTCGGAAGCGCCTTGTTCAGAAGGCAGAAAGCACGGAGAGTCTGAGGACATATGGGGTGTAACCGAGTTGGAACTCGATGAGATCACGGTTTCGCATTGCCATTAGGATATATTTTTCCTTTTGTGCGCAATTACCTCTTTTCAGGAATTGCTTCCTTTGTATTGCTCGGTTTTGAGCCACACTTTTTCAATCAATAAAATGCAGATTCAGTCAAATAATTTTGTTTTGGTTTTCATTACCGCTTTGATTACGAAAACATCCAATTATTGTGATAAAGAATCTTTGCATTTTAAGACATACAGGTCCCTTCCAATGCATGTTTATAAGATTGAAATCTTGAAATCTTATTTGGAAGGTTGAGTGACCCAAGTGTTGAAATCTTGACAAGCCTGGGGCACGTTTTTATCTAACGATCTCTTTTGCAGGTACTGTTAGATATTTTCACTCACTTGCAGGTTGTGAGGTGGAAGCTTTGAATAAGAATCCCCATGGAGTCCAAACAGGGACGAATGAATAAAAGAATGGTGAAAGGACGGCGAGGGTCGTACGACGATCCTGGAAATTAATCAAGAAGACTCTTCAAAGTCTGAAGATTGAAAAGTCTGTATAAATCCCAGGAGGTTGTTCTCCGTCGAGTACGGAGCGGTTGGGAATACAAGGTGATGAATCAGAAAAGTCCAGATGAGTCTGGGAGTTCTCAAAATTGGAAAGCTGATAATGGATTTGGAAGGTGAATATCAGGGGTCGACGAGTCGACGGGTGTTCAGTATCAGAGTTTCCTCATCTCCCCGAGCAGAGTAGGGACTAATTCCCCAGCGGATCCAAGGTCTGTGACTTCCCTAGCAGGGTCAGGATGGTTATCCCCAGCAGGTTTGAGATCGATGTTTCCTCAGCAGCCAGGCCTGAAGGTTGCTATTTCCCCAGCGGAGGTATCTGTGGGTGGTTGTTCCTCAAGCAGAGTTGGGATTGTTATATACCCCAGCAGGTCAAAAACCGTTGTTTCCCCACAGAGTGCGTTGGTGGGTCTTTCCCCAGTGATGCCCCAAGCGGATCAAGTGCAAAGGAGGTTATCCTCAGCAGGGGTGGCTTATTTCTCAGCGGCAGAGCTATTCCTCGGCAGGGTGGAATCGGAGTGGGCGAGTTCCTCAGCAGAGTGCTTCGAGCTCCCTAGAAGAGTCCCTTGAGGGGGATGCCTTTTTTATACATTCATCATGTAGATAGGCATAACATATTGCATAATAAATCGCGTAGCACTTCCCCGATTATGGAGCATTACGCTGAAAAAATATCATGCATCATTATTGCAAGCATAAGCTAGTCTCAGACCGTGGTTACCGTTTGAGAGGTGGTTTTTCCCGAAGGTGAAGGTGTTACTCCGAGGAGTTTAGCATCATGATTTTGAACCAAAGGTATTCCCCAGTAGTGCGATATTGGAGGAAGAGTTTCTGTCAAGCAGAGATGGAAATAATAATACAAGAATTTTTGGGGTTCAAAAAGAAAAACAAGAAAGAGATAATCCCCAGCTAAACACGAAAAGTTCGTTGGCTAGGGTTGAATAGAGAATAGCCGGTTCGTGGTTTGTTATCCCCAGTATGGGTCGTTGGCATGCGTGTCGACTCACTCATCACTGTTTTGTTATCTTTGCCGATGCTGATAGGCATGAAAAGTTTTCCGGTATCCAGACCGAGGTGGCGTTCGGGCCAGTTGATGGGTATTCAGACCAGTTTCCGGTGTCCAGACCGAGGTGGCATTCCGGCCAGTTTCCGATGTTCAGATCGAAGAAGTTCTCAACAATCAGGATGAAGAACTTTTGGCGCTCAGGCCAGTTTCCGATTTCCAGATCGAAGAAGTTTCCAACAAATCATGTTGAAGTACTTGTGGCATCCAGGCCAATCTTCCGGTGTCCAGACCGAGGCGGGTATTCAGACCGACACGGCATTCAGGCCAGTTCCGATTTTCAGATCGAAGAAGCTTCCAAAGTTCAGATCGATGCAGCTTGCGGCAGTCAGGCCAGTTTCCCGGTATCCAGACCAAAGCGGTATCCAGACCGAAGCGGTATCCAGACCGAGGTGGGTATTCAGACCAGTTTCCAATTTCCAGATCGAAGAAGCTCCCAATGATTAGATCGATGCAGCTTGCGGCAGTCAGGCCAGTTTCCCGGTATCCAGACCGAAGCGGTATCCAGATCGAAGTGGTATCTAGACCGAAGTGGTATCCAGACCGAAGCGGTATCCAGATCGAAGTGGTATCCAGACCGAAGTGGTATCCAGACCGAAGTGGTATCCAGACCGAAGAGGTGTTCAGACCAAGGTGGTGTTCAGGCCAATCTCCCGGTGTTCAGACCGATATCAACACTCTCATATCCCGATGTTCAATATGCAGACTGACGAGAGGCGTTCAGGCCATGGTTATCTCTGTGCTACTGTTTATCCAGATGTATTCCTGTTTCGGTATTCAGGCCGATTTTCTCCGTACCAGACGAATTCTTCTTTTAAGATTGCTTCTTTGCCGATTCTGACAGGCATTGTTAATTGTTTTCCCATCAGAGTGCAAATTGTTTGTCTGTTCTTGGTATTCAATCACTCTTCATCCCGATCATCTGAAAGCCGAGGATGTTCATATCGACAGGTTCACAGTGGATTGAATAGGGGCAACTGTAACACCTCAAAATTTTCCCTCCTCTCTTGGGACTAGCTTAACATATTGCATTTCATTTTTAGGTCATTAGGCATTGCATATTTGCATGTCATGTGGCTACATTGAGCAAGTCATCCTCCTAGGTCTTGATCAGAAGATAAAGAGGTTAAAAGATTCAAGCTGAGGGTCCCATTGGATTGATCACTAGCCATCTGAGGGTTTGTGCTTCAAATTAGGGTTTCTTGGTTCCTCAAGGAGATTGATCATTATCTTATGGGAAATGGTACATCACCATCATCATGGTTTTTGTCATCACCAAGAGATTCATTATGCTTGATCAGATACCTTGGGATTAGGGTTTTGACCTCTGGTCAACCCTAATCATCTGAATTGTGCCAATCAGGGCTTGTCAAAGGAGATGAGGTCTTCATGGAGATGGGAATCATTCTATGATTATGTTGAGCTTATGGAATCTAGGGTTTCATGTTTGAGCCATTTCATCAGGAGTTTGAGGCTCAAGATCATCTATGCATAGCCAATTCATCTATCAGTCAACCAAAGTCAACCACCAGTCAACTGATGGATTTGGAGGTGGGAGAGGGTTAGAGACACTTCATTCATGTCCAAACAAGTTTCATTTGACATTTCAAACATCAACAATGAAGAAAATAAAGTCAGATGAAAACTTTCCAAAAATAGAAAGTGACTTGTAATTCAAAATTGCCAAAAATGGAAAGGTTTTCTCCTCAAAATTACATGTCCAAAAATGATTCAAATGAAATTTTGTCCAACATGAGAGTTGTAGATCTTGTTCTCCCATTTCCAAAAAGTCCAAGAACATGAATTTCTCATGTGTGGTTGGCAAGTTATGGATCAATCTTGGTCAAGAGAAGTTGAATTTCAAACTTGGATAACTTTTGAACCAAATGGCCAAGTCATGTGGTTCTTTTTGGAGCAATTTTCTCTTGATGTCCTCTATCCAAATCATGCATCACATTTCATTAAGACTCATCACGAAAAAAGTGCATTTTTCACTTGAACTTAATTTGAATTTGGAGGGAAAAAGGTGAATTTGAAAAATAAGCATGGTATTCATTCAATTCCACTTGCATTTGCTTCTAAACCACATTTCCAAGTGATCCAAGGCAGAAATTGGCACTGTTACATTGAATTACATGTGAAGGGTGAATTGGCCAATTTACTAATGTGCACTAAACTTGCATTTTCACTAATCATGTGCATTTTGGCTAATTGTAATTACCAACATCATTAGCATCACATATAAAAGCTAAATCATAACTGTTTCATTGCTAATCATAACAGAATTGAGATCTAGATCTGAAAATCACAAATTCTCTCAACTTTTTCTCTCCATTTTTCTGCAAAATTTTCCACAAAACTTGCATTGTTCTTGCTCGATCCTTGATTCTCCATCATAATTGAAGGCTTTGGAAGCTAAATTCATGAACTGTGGAGCTGTTTCAAGAACTGTTGCATCAAGCTTCTTCAATGGCAATTCGAGTTTTCAGCTAGATCCTTCACAATTAACATCAAAGCCTTGCTTCATTCACTCATACAAGCATTAAAGAGCTTCTGTTTCAGCATTGCAAGGCCAGAAAACATCAAAATCATTTCTGCACTTCAAAGAAGGTCAGTTTTTGACTTGCATAATTCATGAAATTGATGAATGCTTTTGGTAGATCTTTGAGAGTAGGCCATGCTGCAATTTGAATCATTGAAATCCATCAAGAATTGAGGAAGTTACATGGATTAGAAGTTTGATGCATGAATATGTTTCTCTTCGAATCTTTCAATTTAGGAGGGATTAGGTTAAATCGATTTGAGATTGTTAATGTTCATTGAGAGAGGATTCCAATGATATAAGGTTTGTTGATTTTGGTGAAAAATTGTTCTTGACGTATGAATGTGGATGAACATATGATGAACACTAGGGATTTCTTCTCCAGAACTCGTTTGATCCATGCCTGGCCTGTTTTTGTATGTTTTTTGTGTTTCTGGACCACGCAACCAATAGCAGCGCGCCACCTCCTTTAATGAAACGGTGAGTTTCATTAGGCGCGCGCTTGGATTTAAATCTCTTCTCAGTTCGATACTGAGCGAGAGCATTTTCATAGTTGGCTTGGCATTTTTTCTTCACACATGCTTCTCATGATCACATGCCTTTCCATCATTTTTTTATTTTTTCCTTTCATTCCAAAAATCATATCTCATGGAATAATGATCCAAATTGACTGGAACTTTTTGCACAATGATCCTTATCATGTCTACTATTTTATGATGATTTTTCCAGAATTTGTGCACGTGTGATTTTTTGAATGGCCTAGGGTTTGTTCATACATGTGTTTGCTTGCACCTTGCTTGCTATTTTGGTTGTGAAATGATGATGCTTAATCCAAAATTCTTGAAATTTTACATGTGCAAACTAGAGATCTTAAGTGACATTTTGGCTTTGAGTTTGTGATTTTATCATTTCTGGTTTGTGAGATATGAGCTGATCAATCTAGGTGTGACAATGTGTGTCACACCATTTCTTGTCCAACTTGTGGATTTTCATTACCATGCCATATGAACTTGAATTGATGAGAATTTTTGCATGATGATACATCTGGATGTTAGGTTCACTTGTGAATGTTTGTGGAATTTTTGGATGCATCTTTGATTTTTTTGAGATTTTCTCTTCTCATTGGTTAATTGTGGATCTTTTGTGAGTCTTGATTTTAGGTGTTTTGTGAAATTCTTGATGTTTATTGGATGAACTTGAAATTTTGTGGAGTGATTCTAGATACCTTGAAGTTTGCCATGGATTTGGTTTGATTCATTTATCATGTGCCAATTCTGTTTTGTGCTTGCTTGAAGTTGATGCATGATTTTGTGCCTTGTATGAGCTTGTTTGAACATGCTTTGACTTATGGATTTATTTGACATGTTTCCACTTATCCAATTGACTTGAAATTTGGTGTGATGATCTTTAGATGAATTCTGTTTAACCTTGATTTTTCTTGGGGTTTATTGAATTATTCTTGAGTTGGTTTGAATTGGATCTTTCTGTTTGGTCCTATGAGCTTTGAAATTGCATGCTTTGCCTTATATGCCTTGTGAAATGAAATTGGTGTATGATATGAACATGAGACCAATTGGATTTGTTTCTTATTTGATTGAACTTGATTTTTGCCAATTTTCATGTTCTGTTTTGGTTTATTGCTCCCATTTTGACCCTAGGCCATGTCCTAGTGGTTAGTGCTTAATGTTTGAGCTTTGTTTCAGGTCAAAGAGCACAATTGCTTATACTTGATGATGTGTACTCAATTGGAGTTGGTCCATTGCTTGTTTATGACTAACCTTGAGCTTGTTTTGTAGGCTTTGAGACTTGTACTTAGGCCTTGTGGATTTCACCTTTGTGCATTGCTTTGTTTGTTTGTCTGTTTATGTACAGTTGACTGTTGACCATTAGCTTATCTGTTTGACTGTTTGAGCTGTGTACTGATTATGTTAGATTGATTTCACGTACATTAGTTGCTATAGTTCATTGTGAACTTGCTTTTGCTGTTGCTTGGTTGCTTAACCAGTTGAGGTATAGCATCACTAACTTCATGTAGTCTGGAAGACTTGGCCTGTTATTTGGTCAGGCACCTGTCTGAAGTCCTCCTTAAGAGGCAATGCTTGTGATTGTTTATCTTTGTCCCCAAGCAGGAAAAGACCTTTGAGTAAGGCAATTGGCAGATACAAGAGATGTGCAATCCATCTCCTACTATTCAGTTGAGTCATCCCTTTGCTCACACAACTGGTGTTGATGCATTGTGGATATTAACCCAAGATCCATGTTGAGTCAGTCATAAGTGTAGAAGGGTTCCCACTTTCTGAACCCACACTTCCTTTGTCTAAAGCTCTCCCAGGCCAGGGATAAGAGCTGTGAGGCACACCCCTCACTTCCTATTTCATCTGCTTCACCCTAACTCTCAATGTTAGGGTTAAGAGCTAACATCACCTGATACAGTTGGCTTGCTTTTGCAGCCTAACCCTTTGTGTGAGCCCACTTTGTCTGTATATAGTGTGTGATAATTGTGTATGTTTGCTTGGTTTTGATTATGCTTGTATGCTTTGCTTTGCCTGTTTAGGATTAGCTTGCTGCTGTGCAAGTAGATAGAAAACTCAACCTAGGACCATTGTGGAATACATGATAACTATTAGGCTCGAGTCAGTCTCCCTTCTAGTTGGTCATTTCCCAGTCTCTGGTTAGGAGAAAGTTTCTCCCCTGTTCAGGGGAACTACGTTGCCCTGATCCTCATACCAGATGAGGTACGTAGGCAGGAGGTCGTACGAGATCTCTCTGGGCACCCTTTTCCTTTTTGTGTGTGTTTGCTTGACAGTTGCTAGGCTCGAGTTCCACACTCCTTAGTAGCTTGTTGTGTGTTGTCCTTCTTGTGTGTTAGGAGATGGATGTAAGCCCAGCGATTGGCATTCCGTATCCTCTTGTTGTGTGCTTGGAGTCCGGTATAAGTCCATCAAGTGGCATCTGGTTTCCAGTGTGGGTTTGTTTGGTTCGGAAGCTGATGTAAGTCCAGCGATTGGCGTTCGGGTTCCATGTTTGCCTTTTTGCGTGTGTTTTGTTTGGCGTGCTTGAGCCGAACTACGGTAGCTCTGATTCTCGTTCCAGACGAGATACGTAGGCATAGGATGCGATATCCTAGCGAGCCCTTTCCCCTCTTATCCCACCTGCGTTGTTTCCAGTGTGTGTGCGTGTTTGTGAGTAGTTTTAGCAACCTTATTCTATCTTTCTGAGCGTGGATCCCGTCGAGTACGACGGATGCATAGGGGTGCTAATACCTTCCCTTCGCATAACCGACTCCCGATCCTATTCTCTTTGGTCGCGAGACCATGTCTTTTCCAGGTTTACTTCGAGCGTTTCCTTTCCCTCTTTTGGGATAAATAACGCACGGTGGCGGCTCTGTGTTGTTTTGTTTTAGCCCGCCGGTTGTTTTTCGCGGATGCGACAGCTGGCAACTCCGCTGGGGATTATAGAAGTTGACCTATTGCTGGTCCATCTTCCCTAAGCGAGTCTCTCCTAGCGTTCTAGGATAGTTTAGGTTGCTTGTGTTGTTGTATTTATTGCATTTATTATTCTGGTGTGTATATATTTGCATAAATGTTTGCATGCATCATACTATCATGTTGCTATCCTCTGTACAGGTGGTTCTTCTGTTGGGGTGGGTGTTCTGAGTGGGGCTAAAACCCAGGCCCGAGTATACACCTAGGATTAGCGTGGTCTCAGGTTGCCTCTCATGTTAGGTCAACATGATCTTGGCGACTTGACATACCACAAGCCGGACGAGGTTCTTTTGAGGGAGCTCTTCCTTTGTGGAGTATCCACTTTGGTTGAGTTACTTCATCTGAGCTATTGACTTCGGTGACCGATCATTCCCGGATCTTTGGTTTAGACGATCTTAAGAGAGCTACAGTGGCACACTCGAAAGGGCAAACCCATTGAGTATCTTTGCCCGATTGTCGAGACTATTATCCGCCTTAGGATGACCTGATTAGAATTTACCTGTGAGGGGAGGGTGATTCTTACAGATGCATGTTCAGATGGTGACTTTGATGGTGACTATTGGTTCCGTTGATCAGAGTCCTATTTATAAGTCGGATTTATGGGCATTTATTTCTGAGACGCCGGAGTGCTGTCCGTGTTATTTATCAGTGGGGATCCGTTTATTTCAGGATTCCCCGGGCCGATTCAGAGATTTTTGTGGTTGTCTGCTCAGAGATTGTCTGATGATGATGGTGATGTACCTTTCAGTTCCGTTTATTTCGGAACCCCCTGAGTTGGATTTGTGGTTACATATTCCTTCAGATGGTTGTGATCAGTTCAGAGATCAGGCTTCAGTGCAACAGATGTTCAGATGACTTGGAGGATGGCACTATGCATTGCATTCATTCATCAGCATCATTCACATTTTGCATTTATCTGCATCTAACACATGTTTATCCATATGCAGGGGACATTCTTGATCGAGATCCTGGTTGAGAGACTTCTTTGTTCCAGACATGAGGACCGGCTTGAAAGATGACGTTGTCTACAGCTTCTTTGACCCAGAGATCAGTATGCTGAGAGATATGATAACCTTGATTACACCCGACCATGTGGGGATGTTTCGTGAGACCTATTGGGGTATTCTAAAGATGGTTTTCAGACTCACTGACAGAGATAAGAGCACCATCCATACTCTTCTTCAGTTCTATGATCCGGGTTTGAGATGTTTCGTCTTCCCAAATTATTTGTTGGGACCTCTGATGGAGGATTATGCTAGCATCCTGGGTATTCAGATCCGGGATCAGATTCCTTTTTGTGCCATTAGGAGAGAGCCTGACATCCGTGAAATTTCTCGTGCTCTTTATTTGAGCCCGGAGATGATCAAGGAGGGTTTGAAGGAGAAAGGAAAATTACCCGGTTTTCATTTGAGTTTCTTGGAAGTTAAAGCCAAGGAACATGCTGCTGTGGGTAATTGGAAGACCGTCTGTGCCTTGATTGCTGTAAGCATTTATGGGATCATCCTGTTTCCTAATCAGAAGAGCTTTGTGGACCATAATGCCATCAAATTGTTCATACAGAGGAACCCTATTCCTACTCTGATTGGAGATGTATACTACTCGGTCCATAATCGGAACGAGAAGCGGCGTGGGGGACTGATCAGATGTTGTGCTCAGCTGCTGTATAAGTGGTTTATGGGGTATTTGCCTTCCAAGGGTGCCTTTGCTTTTCTTGATCCTACTGTCAAGTGGTCATTCAGATTGATGGGTTTGCGAGCCAAGGACATAACTTGGACTCATAACGGTATGGCCGGACTAGATTTCATATGCAGTTGTGGGAGTCTTCCCAATGTACCTCTTATAGGAGTTCAGGGTTGCATCAATTACAACCCGGTGCTTCTTAGGAGACAAATGGGGTTTGCTGTGGAGGGTCCTCCTCTCGGTCGAGAGATTCAGGAGTCTTTCTACTTCCCGATTGAGGGCAATCAGGCCAAGTTGAGGCAAGTGTTGGATGAATGGCGGGATATTCAGAGAAAGGGAAAAGTTCCTTATGGAAAGGTTAATAGCCGGTATTTTCCTCTATTTGATGATTGGCTTCAGAAGAGGATAGAGCTCACACATCTACCATTTCCGGGAGGCGATCCTGGATGTCCTTTGATTGAGGGTCCGCGTTCTTCTGTCAGTATGGAAGAATTCCTCGAGATGAAGAGGACCAGAGATCAGTTGCTTGCAGAGAAAACCGAATTGGAGATGAGTGTTGCTCAGATTCAGATGGTTAATCAGGAGATCAGAGTAAGGATGGAAGATCAGGATAAGCGACATGCCATGGAAGCAAAGCGCTTTGAGATGGATACTGCCTATTATGGGAAGATCAGCCAAGCCCTAGCGTCGTCGACAAAGGAGTACGACATCACTAAGGAGAAGCTAGCCAGAGCTGCAAAGGTCATTGAAGATGAGAAGAGGAGGCAAATCATTGTGAGAGATCAGAGAGATGCCAGAGTCAGAGTCCTCATCACCGAATGGGAGGCAAAGCTGAAGATTAAGGAAACAGAGAAGGTAAAGATCATTGCTGAGAGAGATCATTATATCGCTGAGAGAGATCATTATCAGGCTGAGAGAGATCATTACTTCAGGCAGATGAAGATTCATCAGAAGGAGGTGGGGAGATTGCAGCAGGAGAACACCGAGCTCAGGTTCGCCGCAGAGTTTGCGAAGATGGTTGATGATATAGGGCCTTCGGTGGGACCTTCGTCAGGATAGACCTTTCTCATTTGTGTGGATTACCGTCAGGCTTGTTGACGGAATTCACTTGCTTGTATTTCTTTCTGATTCTGGAGGATTGTATTTGATTTGTCTCAGACTTGATGTATGACTATGGCACTTATTGTGTGTTTTTGATATGTGATGGTTGTTTTTACTCAGTGATCAATCTTCAAGCTTTATTTGCTTTACCATATGCACTCACACAGCACACACATGGTTGGGGGGTATTTTGCTAAATCATATATGCTCAGATCTGTATGAGGAAGTCAAATGATGAATATCAGAATGTTGTTGCTGGATTATTATTTGTCTCGATGAAGCCAGGATCAAGAGACAAAGTGTTCCTCATGTGGATAAACACTGTATTCATGCATAATCATAATAACTTGTTTTTTATTTTGCAGGTATCAGTTCTAACGTGCTTGATTGTTTCAGGAATCATTGCTCGTGCTCGTAGAGTTGTACCTTTGCACTCAACACGCCCTCACAGATATTTTACCAGACGCAACACTCCAAGACTGATGGATCTCCCTAATTCAGATGTTCTCGAGTTGAAAGAGAAAATGAACGAACTGATCAACATCATGCAAGGTTTTGCAGTTGGTCAGAAAGCACTGGCTGACAAAGTTGAGAAGCTCGAGCGGGCTTCAGCTGCTAACAGCGGTGTTAACCTGGATGGTGTCTCCAACCAGGGGCTGGGTGGTTCCAGAGATGGAGGAAAAAGAACAATTGTGGGTGTAGTGAACAATGCTGGTGGGTTTGGTGCTGCCACTGGTGGTCAACCTGTTTAGATGGGCAATAATATGAAGGATAGCATGTTCCCTCCCTTCTTTGGAGTTGATGATGACAGAGAGGAAGATAGAGAAGCTGATCAGTTCTCTATGCATAATGAGCCGTTTGGGCAATATGGTGTCCAGCCATCCAACAAAGAGATTCAGTTGTTGGCAGAGAAAATCAGAGCACTCGAAAGCTATGCCACTCCCGGGGTCGTAAATATGTCAAACATGGGACTGGTCGAGGGGATTGTGATCCCACAGAAGTTCAAAGCGCCTGCGTTTGATAAATATAATGGGAGTTCCTGCCCGGAAACTCATCTTCAAGCCTTCGTCCGCAAGATCTCTGCATACACTATGGATCAGAAGCTGTGGATGTACTTCTTCCAGGACAGTCTGTCTGGAGGATCCTTGGAATGGTACACCAAGCTAAAGTCTTCTGATATCAAGAGTTGGCAAGATCTTGGTGACGCATTCTTTAAACAGTACCAATTCAACGCTGATATGGCTCCTAGTCGTACCCAGCTGCAGGGTATGTCTCAGAAGCCAAGCAAGGGGTTTAAAGAATATGCTCAAAGGTGGAGGGAGTTGGCTGCCAGAGTGCAACCTCCATTGGTTGACCGGGAGATGTCTGATTTGTTCATGGGTACCTTTCAGGGGGAATTCGCTGAGAGAATGGTGGGTTGTCCAGTTACTAACTTCGCAGACATTGTTGTGGCCGGTGAAAGGATAGAGAGTTGGCTGAAGTTGGGGAAGATTCAGGGTGGTAATGCTTCGTCATCAGGATCGAAGAAGCCCTTTGGAAATGGCCAAAGGAAGAAGGAGGGTGATACAAGTGCGGTATACACTCAGAGAGGACAGAGTAGGGATCGTTACTTCCAGCACACTGCTGCGGTAATTATTCCTGCTGATAATCAGCCTGCACAATAGCAACAACAACAACCACAACAACAAAGACAACCATTTCAGCAGAGGCCTCAGAGGGCTGGATACCAGGTCCGGGGAAGAATGAATGATAGACAGTTTGATAGGCCGCCTGTGACCTATTCTTTCCTATTGAAGAAGCTGAAGGATCTGGGGTTGGTACAATTGAGAACTCTGGCACCTTTGAGACCTGATCAGAGGCCAGCTAGTTTCGATGAAAATGCCAAGTGTGAATTCCATTCGGGTGCTCCTGGGCATACTGTAGAAGACTGCAAAGCTTTTAAGCATGTAGTCCAAGACCTGGTGGATTCAAAGGCAATCAACTTTGCACCATCTCCTAATGTGAATGCTAAAAGCGAAAGTATTTGGAAAAACCGACCACGTCTTCCTTCTCTTCCTTTTCGACCAGCCTACTACTGTACCAAAGAATTCCATGATTGGTGGCAGTCATATTTTAACCTTTATGTTGGCGATCCTAATGCCAAACTATCTGAATTAACTGAGGCTTTTGTTTGTTTGCAGGCGAAGTCGACCAAATGTAAGGCTCTTCATGTCAAACAAATTCGTGCTTTCCAGAATTATTTCCAAGTTGTGTATCGACCAGATAATCTTCGTGGGACCATCTGGGAGGCTGCAGTCGAACTAAAAGCGAAAGTAACCGACCAACTTTCGAAACTCAAAATCCCTGGTTACGTGAAAAACAAATATCTTTACGCCCTTCACTTCGGAAAACTCAAATTCCCTCGTCTGCCATCTAGCCCATTGGCTTTGGCCTTTGGTCATTTGGTTTCGGTGTGGTTCTATTGTCCCATTTCGTACATACAGAACGCCTCTAAAAAGAGAAAAGCCGACACAGTGGTCCCAACGAAGTATTATCTGCCTGAATACTCAAGGCCGCTTCATATTGATCCTCAATATGTTAGCGTGTTTGAAACCACGCAACTTGGTAACACTTTTCTGGAAATTTTAACACTCCCTTATAACTTGATTTCTTCACTCACTTGCGTTTCTTTTATTTATTTGCAGCGCTCTTTCTAAATCCTGCAGGTCCTGCATCTGCTGACCAACCTACTCCTTCGACACAAAAGGCTCAGGTTCGACTCTGGCTGAATTACTATTTCCTTTGACCTTTACTTTTATTCTTAGTCATCCTTTCTGTGATACGGTGAAATGACTTTGTGTTTTTGCTTTGAAAAGCAATGTTGCATATAGCAAGAGTCGCCACCGACTTTTCTTTTATCCAATAAGGAAAGGCGGAAAAGAACAAGAAAGACCTTGATTAGATTTTGAGTTCGGGAGGTACATTATACAAAGGGAAGGTGTTAGTGTAGCACCTCAAATTTGCACCTCCCATTTTGTACATACATTTTCATTTTAGGTCATTAACATTTACATTGTTCATTGCATAGTCTACCAAGTCATCAGTTCATCAGTCAAGACTGGTTAGGAGACTCAGTTGTGCAAGCAAGCAAGTGCATTTCCTATGAAAGCAAAGCCCTAGGGTTGGTTCATTGAGTTCATATGACCTAGGGATCATTTTGAAGTGGTTTGGCCAAAGGTTGGATGATCAAAGCTCAACAGTCAAGATGCAATTCATCTGAAACCCTAGAAAGTCAACCAAAGTCAACTGTCAATTCAACCATGGATTTGAAGGTGGGAGATGGTTAGAGAGGCCTCATTCATGTCCATACAAGTCTCATTTGACATTTCAAACATCAACAATGAAGAATTTGAGGTCAGATGAAAAGTTTCCAAAAATAGTAAGTGACCTGTAATTTGAAATTGCCAAAAATGGAAAGGTTTTCTCCTCAATATTACATCATCAAGCAAGCTTCAAATGAAATTTTGTCCAACATGAAAGTTGAAGATATTGTTCTCCCATTTCCAAAAAGTCCAAGAACATGAATTTCGCATGTATGGTTGAAAAGATATGGATCAATCATTGCCAAGTGAATTTGAACTTCAAGCATGCATAACTTTTAAACCATAAGGCCAAATGGAGTGGTTCTTTTTTGTACATTCATCTCTTGACATGCACTATCCAATTCATGCATCATAAGCCATGCATTTTGATCACAAAAATATTTGACTTTTCATTTGAATTTTGGAGGGAAATTCCAAATTCAAAAATTAGGCATTGTTTTCATGTTCTAGCATTGGATTTAGCTTCAACACAGCATTTCAAGTGGATTAACTCAGATTTCGTGCACTGTAGCATTGGCATTCATGCATAAGGGTGCTTTGGCCAATTTTCATAAACACTTGGTTTTCACTAATTCCACTTGCATTAGCTTAAGCATGATTAACAAACTTCATTAGCAGCTCATATATAAGCATAATCATAATAGAAAATTGGATCAACACTTCATAATTTCCAGATCAGAAATTTTCACACATTGTGCTCTCAAACTTTTTCTTCAATTTTCTTCATACACATTGCTATTTCCTTGATTGAATCATCATCCACAAACATAATTGAGCTGGATTGAAGCAGGATTCGAAGGATTTCATGCAGATTTGAGGACTGTTGAAGCTTACATCCATTAATGGCAGTTGGAGTTTCTGGTCAGATCGAGCAAGATTAAGCTATTGTTCTTCATCCATTCATCCATCTAAGCATTGGAGATCATCTGTTTCTGCTTTCCAGGACCTGAATTGAGCGATTCCAGTTCTGTAGCTTCAACAAGGTTAGATTTCGAATGCTTTAATTCATGAAATTGATAGATGCTTGTTGTAGATCTTTCATTGGTGGTTACACTGAGCTTTAAATCCATGAAATCCATGCAGAAATGAATTAGTTATGACGATTTTAAGTTTGACACGTGAAATTTGTTTGCCTCGATCCATTCATGTTAGGGAGAATTAGGTTAAATTGGATGTGGATTGTTGATGTACTTGGAAGGATGAACATGATGATATAATCGTTTTGCATTTCTGGCATTTTTGTTCTTGACCTGGAAAAATCATGAAGAACGCGTATGAACTTGTTAGGGTTTCATGTCCAGATTTGTGTTTTGATCTTCATAGCGCGTGCTGCATGTGTTTTGGATGTTAATGAACATGTGTTGGTCCACGTGGCCCTGGCATGGCAGTTTGGTTGGTCACAATTGATTCACTTTGCCACGTAGTTTAAGTAAGGCGCGCTCATTTTGAATGTGTGCTCAATTCGATTCCCATCCGGTGCATTTCCAAAATTGCTTTGCATTATTTTCATCTTTTCTCCATCCATGTTCATACCTTGCTTTCATGTTTTTTATTTTTTTTCTTCACTTCCAAAAATCATAACTGAATAAATAATGATCTAAATAACATGAGACTTTTTGCATTATTCTCCTTATCATGTCTAGTATTTTATGACTATTTTTCCAGAAATTGTGCACGGTTGAAAAATATTTTGGCTTAGGGTTTGTGTATGCATGTGCTTTTTGGACCTTGCTTGCCATTTGCTTTGTGAAATGATGAGTTTTAATCCAATACTCTTGAAATTTGGTATGCTTAAACTAGACATCCTGCTGGACATTTTGGTGTTGAGTTTGCATTTTTCTCATTTATGGTTGTTGAGATCTGATCTGGTTAATGTAGGTGTGACAATGTGTGTCACACCTTTGCTTGCTCAATTTGATGATTTTCTTTGCCATGCCAAATAAATGCCAATTGATGTTATTTTTTGCATGTTGTTTCTTCTGGATGTTAGGATTGCTCATGAATTTTTGTGTAAATTTTGGAATCATTTCTGATTTGTTTGGGATTTTTCTTGCTGGATGATCATTTGTGCACTTTTGAATAGTCATGAACTTTCATGCTTTGTGAAATGCTTATGCTTTATCATATGAATGTGAAATTTTGCACATTGATTCTAGACATATTGAAGTTTGTTGTGGATTTGATTGGAGGTCTTTATCATGTTTGAATTCTGTTTTAGGCTTGTGCTAAGTTGATGTAGCATTTTGTGTCTCAATTGAGCTTGTTTGTGCTTGCCTTGCCTTATGGAATTTGATTGCCATGCTTAAACTTGTCCAAATGCCTTGATTTTTGGTATGTTGATCATGTGATGTGTTCTGTTTAGCCATGATTTTTCTGGAGATTTATTGAATCATTTTTGAATTAATGTGGATTTGTTCATTCTGTTGCTTCAATGTGCTTCCAACTTGCATGCTTTGCGTTATTTGATTTGTGAAATGAATTTGGTTGATGCTGTTGATATGAGACCTTTTGGATGATGTTATTAATTGATTGAAGTTTGATTCATGACAATTTTCATGTTCTGTTTTGAATTATTTCTCCCCCTTTGACCCTAGGCCTTGTCCTAGTGGTTTGTGCTTATGTTTGAGATTTGTTTTCAGGATAAGGAGCATATGGCCATGAGAGAATTGATTCACATTGCTTGAGTTGGATTATTTGGTTGATGTTGACTAATCTTGACTTGTTTTGTAGGTGGCTTTTAGCTCATTTGAGTTGAGCTTGTGCCTTGCACATTGTAGCATTGATTGTTTGACTATGTCTGTTGACTGTGGACTATTAACTGTCTGTTTGACTTTTTGAGTTGTATACTGATTGAGTTGGATTGTTTTCAGGTACATTAGTTGCTTAAGTTCATTGTGAACTTGCTTTTGCTTTGCTTGGTTGCTTAACCATTAGAGGTATAACTCACTGACTTCATGTAGTCTGGAAGACCTGTCCTGTTACTTGGGCAGGCACCTGTCTGAAGTCCTCCTTAAGAGGCAATGCTTGTGTTTGTTTATCTTTGTGCCAAGCAGGAAAAGACCTCTATGAGGCAATTGGCAGATAAAAGAGATGTGCAATCCATCTCCTGCTATTCAGTGTGTCATCCCTTTGCTCACATTACATGTTGATGCATTGTGGATATTAACCCAAGATCATTGTTGAGTCAGTCTCATGTGGATAGAAGAGTTCCTGCTTTCTGAACTCCCACACCTTCTATTTGAGTCAAGCTCTCCCAGGCCAGGGATAAGAGCTGTGAGGCACACCCCTCACTTCCCATTTCATCTGCTTCACCCTAACTCTCAATGTTAGGGTTAAGAGCTAACATCAACCGATTCCAGTTGGCTTGTGTTTCACAGCCTAACCTTGTGTGAGCCCACTTTGTTTGTGTATAGTGTGTGCTATCTATGTGATTGTTTGCTTTGCTTGTGCTGCTTAGGTTTAGCTTGCTCCCTGTGCAAGTTAGATAGAAACCTTAACATAGGGATCGTATGCATGACAACTTCTAGGCTCGAGTCGTAGTCTCCCTAGTAGTTTGTGTCTCCCTTTGTCTCTGGTTAGGCTAGAGTTCTTTCCCTGTTAAGGGGAACTACGTCGCCCTGATCCTCATACCAGATGAGGTACGTAGGCAAGAGATGAGCTGATCTCTCCGGGCGCTCTTTTGTTTTGTTTGTGTGAGTTGTTTATCCTTTTCTGGTTGGAGTCTGATGTAAGTCCAGCGATTGGCATTCGGTTTCCAGTTTCTTTGTTGGAGTCTGACGTAAGTCCAGCGATTGGCAGTCGGTTTCCTATTGGCGTGTTGGAGTCTGACATAAGTCCAGCGATTGGCAGTCGGTTTCCTGTGTGGGTTTTGTTTGGCGTGCGTTAGCCGAGCTACGAGTGCTCTGATTCTTCTCCAGTCAGAGAAGATACGTATGCATAGGATGCGACATCCTAGCGAGCACGTTTTCCCCTGTCCCGAACTACGTCGACTCTGATGTCTGTGCCTGACAGACTACGTAGGCCCAGGATGCGATATCCTGCCGAGTTAGTTTCTTTTGTTTTCTGTGTCTCTTTCAGCCAGTGTTTGATGTTTGAGCAGCGTTTAGCAACCTTTATCCTTCCTTTTGTGCGTGGATCCCGTCGAGTACGACGGATGCGTAGGGGTGCTAATACCTTCCCTTCGCATAACCGACTCCCGATCCCATCTCTCTCTGGTCGCGAGACCATGTCCTTTCCAGGTTTACTTCGAGCGTTTCCTTTCCCTCTTTTGGGATAAATAACGCACGGTGGCGGCTCTGTTGTTTTTGTTTCCCGCCGGTTTTTCGCGTAATGCGACAGTTAGCACCCTTTGTATCCATGGTTATCCATGGGCTCTTAATTGCTTAACTCACTTATGTTTTCCTTGTTTGAGAAAGTGTTTGAGAAATGTTGTGTGTTTAGAAAATATTTTGAAAGGAGAGTTTAACTTTGTAATGATTCTTGTACGAATGTATACAAAGTGTTTATCTCGTTTCATTTTGAAAGATGTTTAGAAAAATATAACTCGGCGATGATTCTGGTGCGAATGTATACCAAGTGGTGATTTTCTAAAAGATGTTTTGAAAAGTATGAGGTGTGAAAAGTATTTTAAGCTGTGAGCAAGCATTTAAGAGTTATACCTAACCAAGGTCTTTATAGGTATTTCCTATCCTTAGGAGGGTAAAACTATCCTTACTATTGAGAAGTAAGTAGTCTTATCCTTTGGATGTAAAGGGACGTCGTGGGGTCGTCGATTGGTCATTGAAGGCAACATTTGTAAGGATATCTTAGCATTCGAAGAGACGATCATCATTTAATCGTAGGCTACAACGAGGGGTCATCGAGGGACAAAGTCATATATTCGAAGGCAACGTTCGAGGGACAAGGTCATATGTTCGAAGGCAACGTTCGAGGGACTATGATTTATCTTGTAGGGACATTGACCTTTTGATCGAAGGGACTATGACTTATCTGTTTAGGGATGATGATGATTTAATCGAAAGGGTCTTTGCTAAGGGTATCCCCACATTCGCGGGACATCGTAAGGCAACAAAGAGAGGGTTACCCTAGAGGTGCAAGTGTGGAAATGATATATTATCTTGAATTAATTTATCTAAGTTCGATTATTTATCTTTTCATGCAATCCTATTAACATACATCTAGACAGTTATATTCACAGTATGGAAAAATTAAAGTGCGGAAAACAAGACTACGCTATTACATGGCTTCGGGATGGGGGGTACATAATTTAAAAGGGGATATAAAATATCTAAATCTTAATTAACGAGAATAAACTAGATTAAATTATATCCTAGTTTAAATAACTAATATAATATATTAATTAGAAAATTAATTAATGGGTTTTATAAAATATCTAAATCTTAATTAACGAGAATAAACTAGATTAAATTATATCCTAATTTAAATAACTAATATAATATATTAATTAGAAAATTAATTAATGGGTTTTATTTTAATAATAGAAAAATAGTGGTGAATTAATTATAGTGGAAAGGGAGTAAACATAGTAAAAACACTGAAAAGCTAAAAAATAGGTCCTGGGGGACCAAACCCATGACCTCTACGTTGCATTGAGAAAGAAACTACCAACGAGCCATGTTAGTTCATTCATTATTTATTCACCTTCATTAAAATATATATTAATTCTACATGGATTTTTCCATTTTGACACAACACCACCATGCATGTTACAGTTTTCTCTCTTACGGCAAGCTACTTTATTTTTTCTCATGCTGTTTCTTTCATGTGAATACAACAAACCTGTAACTTCATCTTATATCAAACCACACACATAAAATAAGATCATATGTAATCATCATGCAATAATAAAAATAGTCATGCACAAATCAAGAAGCTTATATTATTTTACTCATGTATTAGTTCTCTTTACTGCAAGTGATAATGATAAAATAAACCTTACACATACATGTTAAAGACAACCAAGGATTTATATTATCACCATTATATCATCATCATCATCATTATTATGTAATAACAGCATGTGAAATAAACATAATCATGCTAGAAACAACACTCATATAATAATAATTAAATGGCAGATATAATTCTTTAATCATGCAAACAGAATTTCTCCAACATGCTATGACATATCAAGAACAGATGCATACTTGAATAAAGCAATATCAACATCCACCAAACCATGAATACATCATCTCAATATATATATATATATATATATATATATATATACATATATATATATATATATATATATATATATATATATATATATATATATATATATATATATATATATATATATATATATATAAACCAATATTATTCATGCATGAATTAAGGAGTATTGCAAGGTAATCATGCTGGATGCAAATTCCATAATGAACACTTACTGGGGATTTGATTCTTCTAGGTTGCTCACTGTATGTGTGTTGTTCTTATTCAGGCTATGAGTGCTTTATGGTTGCTTCTCTTTTCCCTGCCCGTGAATCTTCTTGCTTCTGCCTTGCCTTGTGTATCTTCTTCTGCTGTATCTCTCCTCTTTTTCCCCTCTTCCTCTTCCTCGCTGCAGCCATATGAAGTATTTATAATGGTGTGGATTAGGGTTTAACCTTACTAAATATTTGGATCCCTTCCTATACTTTAGGAGAGTTAGGGTTTAACCTTGCTAAATATTTGGATCCCTTCCTATACTTTAGGAGAGTTAGGGTTTAACCTTGCTAAATATTTATTAAATACAAATATTATTATAAATAATGAATAATTTAAATAAAAATTAATTTAAATTTTAGTTACATAATTGAATTAAAATTTAAACCTATTTCTATTTTTACTTTCATCATTTAAAAAAAAATCAAAATTATTCTTACTTATATCAACCAAAATTATTTTATAATTTATGGGCTTAAAAAAATGTTACTCTTATAAATAAATTTTATTAAGTAAAAAACGTGAATTATTAAATAAATACTATTTATAAATAATGAAGAAATGGAACATGAGTCACTAAATTATAAAAAAATAGTTATTATAATTTAATGAGCTTTAACAAATAAAATTAATTTAAAATTTTAATTATACAATTAAAATTCAAATCTATTTTTATTTATCATTAAATTAAAACTATTTTATTTATATATATAAAATTTATTTATATCATACAGATAACCAAAATTATTATTATTTTTTATATCTGTATCGCATAATAAATAAATTAAAATTAATAATTTATATGAGAATGTATGCTAATGAATGAATACAAATGTGAAATGAATGCCATGCATGAATCAATTTATCATAAAAATTAACAGACAAATTTTGGGGTATGACATTTTTCCTTCTTGCAGGCTGCTCCTGAGGAATCTTCTGACGACGATGGGCGCCCCATTGCTCAGGTCTTGAGGAAACCCAGTTCTTCTGTATGCCCCTATCTGAAACATTCCTAGTGACTTGTGACTTCCCAGAATAAATACTACGTGGTTTCTAATATCTCACTTATGTGCAGGGTCAAGCACGTCCGACAGAACCTCCTGTCTCTTCTGCCTCCAAAAAATCCAAAAAACACAAACGCTCTGCTCCCGCAGGCTCTGAGGTATTTCTTGTCGGCTTGTCCGCTCTTTTGGCTAGACTATCTTATAACCTCTCTTCGTGTCTCCAGCACGCCTCCCAACACAAATCCAAAAGCCACCATGGCCATAAGAGTAAGAAACATGACTCTCCTTCCAAGAGTGGCGAAAACAAAAAGAAGAGGCACCATACAATGCCTCCTTCAGAGGCTCCTGTTGAAGATTCCGACACCCTTGTGGTCGACACTTCCATCCTTGATACGGTCCCTGCTCCAGCCGTGCGAGCTTCACCGTCGACTGACATCTCTCCTGCTGCATCCTTGGGGGAAGCAAATCAGGATGCAGTCTCTCCTGCGTCGCCACAGGTATTTACCCATTTTCTTATTTACTCCTTTGGATTTTTGTTGTGCTTCTCTCACACATTTTCTTTCTGCAAGTTGATGCTTCTACTGAGCTGACTCAACCTGTTGCTGACTACACTCCCGCATCGCCGGTTTCTTCTCCAGCTCGCCCATTTCAATCTGTCGACACCGCTGGTGAGTCCATTGAATTTCTTCTCCAGATTAGTGACAGTGACTCTGACTCAGTCACTAGTCATGCGACGCATCCGGACTCCAGTTCGACTAGTTCTGACTCGAGTCTCTCTTCAGCTTCCTTGCAGGATCCACGGGGGCCAGTAGGTGTCGACATCAACAAACAATAATCCTCTCAGACTACTCCTTTGTCGACTGTTTCTCCTTCTCCTCAGGTTACTCCTCCGTCGGCTGCCTCTCCTTCGACTTTCCCGGGGCTGGCGTTCAAGCCTTCTGCTTTAGAAGCAATTGCCAGGCTCCGCAATCTGGTGAAATCGCGTGATGCTTCTTCAGACTCTGAGCAACTCCTTTCTGGAAAAATGGGGCCTGAGGCGACGAAGACTAAGGCTCTCATGGACAAAATTCGCGTTCACGCCTTGAATTCTGACCTTCCTTTCGTGCTAATGCATGAGCCTACTGTCGGTCCAGAGATCCTGAGCGTGCTTGCCTAACTAAAGGGTCTCCAGCTCTCTGATTATGTCAAAAATGCAATGGCGGCTCTCGAACACTTTCTGGTTCCCATGCTGCACCATATCGACAGCGTTCGGGATACTGAACGCCAGATTGCTGCTACTGAGGCCTCCGTGAAGGAGAAATGGGAGTTGGTGACACATGCCCATGTAGAGGTCACCAATATGTTGGGGGCTATGGAGGAGCGGAAGAAAGAATTAACCTCCAAACAAACGCGGGCCACTGAAATACGTCAACAAATTGATGCTCTTCGGCGTCAGATTGCTACTCTGGACAGTGAGTTGGAGTCAATTACCCAAGAGGAATCACGTTTTGTCGACGAAGTGCTGAAACCTGTCGAGGCCACTGTGGAGCAAACCACCAGTGATGCCTTAGCGGTTGCTGAAGAGCTTTTGGCCGTCGAAGGGAAACTTGAGGAGCTCAAAGCCCACCCCGACACCTTGGAGCCTGCGTCCTTGCATTACAATTTTGAGCTTAAGTCTTTCCAAGCCAAGTTCGGCCAACTTTGATCGTTTCTATTGATTGTATCAGTTTTTTGTAATGTTTAAACAATGGCTTCTTGCCACAGTAATGTTATCTTTCTTACCTTTAGCACTGTATATTTATTTTCTGTGCCTTCGCAGCTGGTTTCTAACATAGTTATCTCCAACCTTATTCTTTCGACAGTTATTCAGTCTGCCAAAATTTTGACCTCTTGAAGGAGAGGCCTATATTTTTTCAAGTATTTTCCATTTACTCTTAGGATTCGCCTATCTGGTGTCAATTCTTCGACCTCATAGGCGTTGTTGGAAAAAGCCTGCAAAACCTTAAACGATCCTTCCTAGTTAGGGGACCATTTACCCAAAACTCTATCATTTCTGTCCATAGGCAGGATCACTCTCCAAACCAGATCATCGACAACAAACACTTTCCCTTTCACCTTTTTATTGTAGGCTCGAGCGACTTTCTCTTACTGTCTTTGTAGAGAGTCTAAAGCCAACATTCTTTCTTCATCTACGTTGACTAATTCATCTGTCATCATACTCCAGTAATCTTCAGAAGGTATTTCATACTGCCTTTGGGTTCTGACCGCCTGGACCTGAATTTCTACTGGCAATACTGCGTCATGCCCATAAGCCAGTCGAAATAGGGTTGTCCCAATTGCTTCTTTTGGTGACGTTCGACATGCCCACAAAGCTTGGTCCAACGTCTTATGCCAATTTCTTGGCTTCTTTCCTACGTGTTTCTTTATAAGGTTGATGATCACCTTATTAGCAGCTTCGACTTGGCCATTCGCATGTGCGTAATAGGGGGTAGAGGTCAGCAATTTGATTCCCATCTCCTTCGTAAATTCTTGCACTTTTCGACCAGTAAAAACTGACCCCTGGTCGGTTGTGATAGTTTCTGGGATGCCAAATCTGCAGATGATGTAACTCTAGACAAAGTCTATCACAGCTTCTTGGTCCACATTTGTTAATGTTACGACTTCGACCCATTTTGTGAAATAGTCGATACCGACTAACACATACCTTTGTTTTTTCGATGAGGCTGGCTTTATTTCTCCTATAACATCCAGCGCCCATCCTCGAAATGGCCAGGGCCTCACAATTGTATGCAGCTCGCTTGCAGGCACATGCTGTATGCCCCCATGCAATTGACATTCTTGACATCCCTTAGCAAATTCAATGCAATCTTTCAGCATTGAAGGCCAATAAACTCCTGAGCGCATCAAGATCCATTTCATCTTCAAACCTGCTTGATGTGCCCCACACGCCCCGCTATGTATGCTTGACACAGCCACGTATGCCTCACTTTCTCCCAGGCATTTTAATAAAACTCCTTCGACTGTCTTTTTGAATAATTCATCATTTACCAAGACGTAGCTAATGGCCCTATACTTTATCTTTCGATCTGTCGACCCCACGGGATTACGTAAGTAATCGACTAGCGGTTTATGCCAATCACTACCCCCCTCGCCGTCGACAGCCAGAATTTCAAAATGATTTTTATCCACTGCTCCCAACTTCACGATCGCCAGATCTGACAGTGACAACACTGTTGCTCGTACTTTCTCTCTTACTTGGACCTCTTCATCCTGGTCTCTCGACGTTTTATACCCTGAGGCCTCCTGCGCCAAATCATTTTCTCTTTAGTTTTCTTGTCCTGGAATGTGTTGGAGATTGACTTGCTCAAACCTCTTGAGTAATATGATAGTGACCACAAAATACATGATTAAATTTTCTTTAACACACTTGTACTCCTTTGATGCTTGTTTAATCACTAACTCCGAGTCTCCCATAATTTCGACATTCCTTGCCCCCAATTCTAGCAATAGTTCAACTCCGGTAATCAATGACTCATATTCTGCTTCATTATTGGTGCATACTCCTTCGATTCTGTATTTGAACTCTGCTGGAATTCCATCTGGAGAAATTATGACTCCTCCTATCCCGGATCCATGCTTATGTCTTGACCCGTTGAAGTATAGCCTCCATGGTGCTAAATCTACGTAATTCTGCGCCATTTCGACCATTGAATGGTCGACAAGAAAATCCGCTACTACCTGCCCTTTCATTGCTTTCAAAGGTACGTATATCAGGGAGTATTCTGTTAACGCTAAAGCCCATTTCCCAATTCGACTATGCAAAATTGGTTTAGATAACATGTGTTTGATAATATCAAAGTGGGAAGATACGTACACATCAACAGGCTTGATATATTGCTTTAGTTTCATACAGGAAAAATACAGGCATAGACATAGTTTTTCTATATCACTATACCTAGTTTTAGGATCATTAAGCATTCGACTAAGGTAATACACTGGTCTTTCGACACATTTTTCATCCTCTTGGACTAACATACTTCCTATAGTTGATTATGAGGCTGCAATATACAGTCTCATTGGCCTATGCCTAACATGAAGGGCCAATACTGGAGGCCTAGTCAAATACTCTTTGATTTTGTCGAAAGCCTCTTGGTGTTCATCCTACCACTTGAAATCCTCGTTCTTCAGTCGAAGTAGTGGGGATAACGCTTTTGTTTTGCCACTTAGATTTGATATAAATCTTCTAAGAAAATTTATTTTTCCCAAAAAAGATTGCAGCTCCTTTTTGGTCGACGGAGGCTTCACGTCCATAATGGCTTTTGTTTTGCTTTGGTTTACTTCAATACCATTTTTATGCACCACAAAACCAAGGAAATCGCCTGCCTGCACACAAAAAGCGCACTTTAATGGATTCATTTTTAATCCACGTTTCCTCATCCTCAGAAAGGCTTTTCGAAGATGTTCGATGTGAGTATGTTGACCATTGGATTTTATTACAATGTCATCAATGTAGACTTGCATGAAATCTTCAATGAAATCATGGAACATTGAGTTCATTACCCTCTGGTATGTTGCTCCGGCATTTTTCAAACCGAATGGCATGACAACCCACTCATATGTCCCTAAGGCTCCTGGACATCGAAATGCCGTCTTCGGCACGTCTTCTTCCGCAATAAAAATTTCGTTATATCCAGCATAACCATCTAACATACTTAAATATTCAAAACCAATGGCCAAATCGACCAACATTTCAGCCACGGGCATGGCATATTCATCTTTTGGGGTGGCAGCATTTAGATCTCTAAAATCAATGCATACTCTTAAAGACCCATTTTTCTTTATGACTGGCACAATATTGACCAACCATTCGACGTACCTTGCAGTTTGAATAAACTTGCTTTTCAGAAGTCTTTCTACTTCTTCTTTTATCTTTGCCATGATTTCTGGGGCGAAACGCCTAGGCGTCTGCTTCACTGGCTTTCTTCCAGCTTTTATTGGCAGCTTTAACTCGACCAAATCTCTACTTAAACCAGGCATTTCGTTATAATCCCAAGCAAAACAGTCCCTAAATTCTTTAAGTATGGATATTACCTCAGACTTTAGATCTTTGTCGATGTTGGCGCTTATATATGTTAGCCTTTTCTCGCCATTTTCGCCAAGGTCGACTTCTTCCAAGGGGTCTTTTGGTCGGATCTTCTCTGGTGCCTTTGGGTCTTTTTCAAACCCTAAGGGTTCATTGTCATAAATGCAGTCCAAACGCTGCATGTCAATGTCCCTTTTTGCCACAGTTGGCTTATCTGGGGGTTCTGGCCCAATATCCATACGTTCTTCTTTATGTAACGCACAGGCTTCAGCAACCACGTTTTCTTCAGCTTCTAGAGCCGATTTTATTTTGTTCTCGGCAACGTATGCCGAAATCTTTCTTAGAGCTTCTAATTCAGACATCATCAGTGACGTCCCCCCAGCCTGTCGGCCGGATACCTGTATAGGGTGGATCATCTAGGCGTTCCACATCCCAAATGAAGCCGTGAGTCTCATGTAGAGTTAGAGAAACGAAAGCTTCACTTAGATTAGCATATACATCCTCAGATGGGAAGCAAGGAGAGATGTTGGCCAGTTTTCTTTCAAACTCCTTCTTGCCAACATTATTCACGTCGACCATAAAGTATCCTTGGTCGACTTCGATATTTTCGGCCACCCCATCCTCTCTCTAAATCACCAGCCTTTGGTGTGTTAAAGATGGTACAACTCCGACGCCATGTAGCCACTCCCTACCAAATAGCAATTTGTAACTTGGCTTAGCGTCTATCACCATGAATAGTGTCGGCCTGGTTACTGAACCCACTGTGATATTCACCATAATCACTCCCATGGTGCTTTTCGTCTTTCCTCCATAGTCCGACAAGACCACGTTATTAGACCTGATGTCCGTATCATATTTGCCAATCTTCCTCAGAATATGGTGTGGCATGATGTTGACCGTGGCACCACAATCGACCAAAACTTTGTTGACAGTTACGCCTTCCATTTTTGCCCTTATCATTAGTGGTTTCAAATGGTTTTTTATGTTCATCGTTGGTCTTTCGAACACTGCCTCTTGGCTTTCAGCAGAGCCATCGTTCAGCACAAAATAGCATCTTGGTTGGTGCAAAGCCATTTCTTCAGCGTCAGCATTGTCCACCGACCCTTCGACTTCAGTCACACACTTGTATTCTTGTGGTAGGATTGACACCACGTTGACCAAGATATCGAGACTTGCTTCAGATTCTGAATTGAAATCATCAGTCACTTCATCAGAACATTTTTCAGTTGGTCGACGGACGTACTCTCTTATCCGTTCCTTCGCCGTTGTGTCGACTTTCACAACAATTTTCTTCCCAGAATTCGCCTCGCTGGTCATGCCTCTTGCAGCTTCTCTTTCGGCCTGTTTACGCCTCTGAAAACGTCTCCATTGAGTCCTCGACATGGGGTTCTTTCCCAAATAGTTTTCAGAGATATGAGTCCTCTTTTCAGACTTAAATTCACGCCTGTAGTTAATTGCTAGACCTCCTCTAGCAGCAGCAACACCTTGTGGGGTGTCTTGTTTTTCTTGAGGCTTGATCCAAGTACCTGTAGGAGCATTTGCCGACGACACAAAGCTTTTAGGCCTTGTTTGGTTATTTCCCATAGCCTTTGTCATACCCCAAAAATTACCCATCATTTTTCCTAAGAAAAAAAAAAAAAAAAAAAAAAACGAAAAAAAAAAAGAAAAAAAAAGAGAATTTTTTTTTTAATTAATTAATTAATTAATTAATTAATTAATTAAATAATTAAAATAAATAAATAAATAAAATATAACAAATTATTTTGGACTTGGGTCTCCCTCATTCCAAGCCCATTACCCACGAAATTAGTCTATAAATACTGAAGTTTCAGTAGGGGGAGTTGGAGACTTGGAGTTTACACTGGGAGATTCACTGGAGAAAGAAGGAAGAGAAGCAAAACACTCTGAGGTTTCCTTGGAACAAAACCTTGAGGAAAAAGAAAGAGAGAGAACAGAGAAGGACGGATAGAAACTTTGGCATAGGAACCCTGCCTACCCGGAGAATTTAGAGTAAAGAAACCCTGAAGGCAGCCCATCTGCACCGAAGCCATCGCCGTCCAATTCCCGCTGCCTAACTTATTCCGATACTACAAGTGGTCAATCCCTTCAACCTTGAATTGGCAAACAGGTTTGCGTATCTCTATTGTTTATACTTTCAATTGGCCATATCTACATATATAATGTATCATGATTAAATGTTGATATATAATTTGCTTTCGTATGGGAATCTAAATATGCCTGAATACCCTGAATGTTTGATCATGTTATTCCTGTGATAAAATGCCATAAAATTCAAAGTTCCTAACGTGGGGCTGTTTTCAAATTCAAAATCCGTGGCCTATTCTGTTTTTTTTTTATGTTTTTATCATAGCCATGCATTATTCATCCTATCCTATTTATTGTTGTGATATTTCTCCGGTGTAATCTTCGATTGCACCCTGATTTGGTGTTCTGACATGTTTCTTTTTTTTGAGTTTCGTAAAGGTTCACATATCCCAGGAAAAGGTTATTGGCTAGGTATTCCACTTTATTTGTGGGATACCCTTGTGGAGTTTCACCCTAAATTAATTTTTTAATGTATTAATTTCTAATGTATTAATTTTTTAATATATTATTTTTAATAATTTTAATGTGGAGTTTCATCCTAATTATATAATTAATTGTAAAACTTTGCCTTTGAATAAGTGATCTTGGACCTCTCTTTGTTGCCTTACGATTACGATATTACGGTCATGTCCCGCGAACGTGGGGATACCCTTAGCAAAGACCCTTCGGTTAAATCATCATAAAATAAATTATAGTCCCTCGGATGTTGCCTTCGAATATACAACTTTGTCCCTCGATGACCCTCCGATGTTGCCTACGGTTAAATGATGATAGTCCCTTCGAATGCTAAGGTATCCTCATAACTGTTGCCTTCAATGACCAATCGATGACCCTACGATGACCATTTTACATCCAAAGGATAAAACTACTTATTTCTCAATAATAAGGACAGTTTTACCCTCATAAGGATAGGAAATGCCCGTAAAGACCTTGGGTCGGTATAACTCTTAATTGCTGGCTCACAACCTAAAACATTTTTTCACACCTCACACCTTTCAAAATACCTTCAGAAAATCACCACTTGGTATACATTCATACTAGAATCATTACCGAGTTATATTTTTCTAAACAATTTTCAAAACTAAACGAGATAATCACTTTGTATACATTCATACAAGAATCATTACAAAGTTAAATTCTCTTTTCAAAACAATTTTTCTAAACAATTCACAAACACTTTTTTTTAGACAAAAATAATATAAGTGATCGAGCAATTAAGAGCCCATGGATAACCATGGATACAAAGGGTGCTAACACCTTCCCTTTGTATAATGTACCTCCCGAACCCAAAATCTAAATTAAGGTTTTTCCTGTTCTTTTCCACCTTTCCTTATTGGATAAAAGAAAAGTCGGTGGCGACTCTTGCTAACCGCGACATTGCGATTAAAACCACAAAAAAGTCCAGTTCACCGTATGACAGAACTGGCGACTCTGCTGGGGACCTTAAAAAGAGAGGTTACCTTAAAAACAAGATCACTTATTCAATTTGTCTGATTTATTTTTAAGGGATTGCTTGGGTATGTTATGCTTGAGTGAAAGATCCTACACCCGGATCTAGTGTACCTTAGGTAAGTAGCAAGAGATCATCGCGACTGTCCGGCGTATACTGGAATGGTCAAAATGATGGCTACGGTTAATGTGGCACTTTGGATGTCCTGATGTTCCTCATGTTAGTTGAGGAAATATTTGGCATTCGCGTGGTGTCATAAAAGCATTAACCAGACCTTTAGAACCCTAATTGACTCATCCTGGCCATTAGAAAGTAGTGAGATAACTGGCTTCGGTTCCGACTGGAGTTGGTTGAGACTCGATACTACACTCTTTGAGATTGGACTTTAGGGAAGCTTCGGTCAACCACTTGGTGTTGCACTGAAGTGGACTTAAGGAAAGGTCAATGATTTGAGATCCTTCTAGAACCCGGTTACTATTCTAAGACAGGTTGAACCAACCAAACTTCAGTGGGGAGGGTATTTACCTATGGAACTCACGCAAGCCTTAAAACCTAGGAATGATTGTTGTGTGACTTGCTTGTGCTTGTTATTTATCTAACAACATGACATCATAACAACATAACATCATAACATCATGGCATTGTACTAACCATTTCAAGGATTTAGGGATTTAACTCTGCTAAAAAAAAACAAAAACAAAAGCAAAAACAAAAGAGAAAAAAAAAAAAAAAGCTCTTTTTGTTAGTTTATGCAAAGTTAAATCCCGAAAGTCCTTGAAAACATTTCATACATTGCATTGCATCGCATAACAGGTATTCTAAAGGATCAGTGTTCTCACGATTTTCCTATCAAACAGATTCCAGCAGATTCAAACAGATTGAACAATGGCTCTCGAATAAACTGTCAAAGATCTCCAGGCCCAGAATGCTCAATTCCAGGAAATGATGCTGAGCTTATCTAAGGGGCAGGAAGAACTGAAAGCTCTTTTGATGGAGAAGAAGAAGGACCAGAAACCTGTGGGTTACATCAACCCGGGGAGAAGGCTTAAGGGACAGGTTACAGGAGTCAAGATTAGAATTCCGAAGGATTCAGAAGAAGAGACCGAGAATGATTCGGAAGATGAGAATCCTAATCTCGTCAATTCTGAGGACGACGATGAAGATTATGAACATGAACAGTACTCTCCGAAGGATGATAAGTACAAGTTGCTGGAAGAACGTATGCTAGCTATGGAGGGGCAGAAAGTGCCCGGTCTGGATTTCGAAAACTTGGGTCTGGTCTCTAATGTGGTCATTCCCCGCAAATTCAAGGTTCCCATTTTCACTAAGTATGATGGTGCCTCTTGTCCTCAGATGCATCTAAGGGCTTATGTGAGAAAGATTCAGCCGCACACTACTGATAAGAAACTGTGGATCCATTTCTTCCAAGAGAGTCTGTCTGGCACACAGTTAGAGTGGTATTATCAGCTTGAGAGCTCTAACATCCGCACATGGACTGATTTAGCAACAGCTTTCTACAAGCACTACCAGTATAATTCTGAGTTAGCGCCTACTCGGCTACAGCTACAAAATATGACTATGGGCTCTAAAGAAAGTTTCAAAGAATATGCTCAAAAGTGGAGAGATTTGGCTGGCAGAATCAAACCCCCTATGACTGATCGAGAGTTAGTGGACATGTTCATGGGTACACTGACTGGCCCATTCTACAGCCATCTACTGGGAAGTTCCTCGTCAGGTTTCACTGAACTTATCTTGACAGGTGAACGGGTTGAAAGCGGCATTCGAAGTGGAAAGATACAGGCAGCTACTTCTGCAAGCACCAAAAAGTCCTATCAGGGAAAGAGTGAATCAAATGCTGTGTACAGTGAGAGGAAGCATAACAAGAAGAATCGTGACCATACTGTTGGGGCAGTTACAATTGCCGCACCGCCATCTCAGAACTTCCAACACAGACAAGACAGGTCGAGAAGACAGTTTACCAAGATCAATATGACTTTAACCCAAGCACTGCAGAGTATGTTAAAGGCCAATTTGATTACCCTCAGAGGCCCTCCTGCAAATCCCAACACTACTTCTCCTCGTTATAATCCCAACGCCAGGTGTGCCTATCACTCCGATAGCCCCGGGCATGATACGAATGATTGCTGGTTGTTGAAGAACAAGATTCAGGATATGATCGACGCTGGAGAAATTGAATTTGATCCTCCGGCGACCCCCAATGTCATCACAGCACATATGCCTAATCATGACCAGAATGTTAATGTTGTGGACGACAATTCTCACGTTACTGACGTTGCTGATTTAGCATCTCCTCTCCTGATCGTTAAAAAGAATTTATTGCAAGCTGGTTTATTTCCAGGTTGTGCTGAAGATTGCGATCTCTGTGTACTCCGACCCAATGATTGTTTGAAGTTGAAGAACGGCATTCAACGGCTGATGGATGATCGTACAATTCTATTTGAAAGGGTTCCTAAGGTGGACAACTCTATTGAAGAGGTATCTGTGATTGCTAGGTCCAAAGCTCCCGTGAAAATTACCGCTACTAGAGTGCCTGTGAAGATTACCGCTGAGCCCAAAGTGGCTCCCCTGATTATTACCGCACCTGGCCCCGTGCCATATTCCTCCAGCAAAGCTATTCCGTGGAACTATGGAGGCGACGTTTACATCCATGGCATAAAGCAGGTTGGTAGTTCTGCTAATCCTAATGATATTGTGGGGACTAGTAAAGTTACTCGAAGTGGAAGGATCTACTCCCCAGAAATCTCACCTCCCGCTCCCGAAATTCGAGGAAAAAGACCAGTCAATCCTCCTCAGTCAGAGACATCGGTCGAAGTTACTTCTGAAGATGTTGCCAAACAGGAAATGGAAGAGATGCTGAAAATCATCCGTAAGAGCGATTTTGATGTAGTGGAACAATTGGGGCATACTCCGTCTAAAATCTCAATGTTGTCCTTGTTATTATCCTCTGAATCCCATGCCAATGCATTGATGAAATTCTTGAAGACCGCTCATGTGCCTCAAGAAACATCCGTCGATCAATTCGAACATTATGTTGCTAATTTGACTGTTGACAATGGCCTAGGCTTTTCCGATGCTGACCTGACGCCAGCAGGAAAGAATCACAATAAAGCTCTGCATATCTCCATCGAGTGTGAGGGGATCACCCTGGCTCACGTGTTGATCGACAACGGCTCTTCCTTGAATGTGCTCCCGAAAGCTGTACTCGATAAATTTGACTACAAAGGCATTGAACTGAAACCTAGTGATGTTGTGGTGCGTGCTTACGATGGTGCGAAGAGTGTTGTCTATGGTGAAGTGGTTCTCCCTATCAAGATAGGACCTCAAGTCTTCAACACTACCTTTCACGTGATGGACATTCGTCCCGCCTACTCCTGCTTGTTGGGGCGCCCTTGGATCCATGGGGCAGGTGCGGTAGCTTCGTCGCTTCATCAAAAGCTGAAGTATCCAATAGCAGGCATGGTTGTCACTGTATGTGGAGAAGAAGAGTATATTGTCAGTAGTGTGCAAGCCTTCAAATACGTCGAGATGGATGGTGAATTCTTTGAGACTCCTTCTCAGTCATTTGAAGTGGTTCCTCCACCCAGTCCTGTCCTTAAGCCAACTCCCCTTGTGCCCAAGGTTGTTCGTGCTCCCCCTGTCATGATCTCTCTGAAAGATGCTCAAGCCGCGATTGAAAATGGTGATCGTGCTGGTTGGGGTCAACTGATCAATGTACCGTACAAGTCTGATAAAGCTGGCCTGGGGTTTAACTCTGGAAAGATAGTCAAAAATCAGATTAATGCTATGGAAGATGCTGATAGTGATTGCGACTTGGATAGCTGGATTTTCCCAACAATTGGTGACGGACTCAACAATTGGAAGACTGAAGACATTATCCCGATTTCCTTTAGTCAGGAGTAATTGTTATTATTTATTCTAGAATTGCAAATTTTAATTTTCTTTTACAATCAAACTTCTTAAAGCATTGTGTCTATGCCCGAGGCACAATGGCTAATTTGTTAGGGGTTTGTCATTTTCATAAGCATATTCATATTCAATAGATCAATGGACTTTTTGCATTCAAATATTGCGCTCTTTATCTTTCCTGTCATTTTTCAAACAAGCTATGTTTCTTGCACACACTCACGTAACAATTTGCCGATCCATATCCACTCTGGATCCTGTTGGTAATGACTCTGCTACTGTTCATTATGACTTTGAAAATCCGATCTACCAAGCCGAGGATGGAAGCGAGGAAGATTGTGAAGTCCCTGGAGAACTTGCCCGACTACTGCAAGAAGAAAAGACTATACAGCCGCATGAGGAATCAATTGAAATTGTAAATCTGGGGTTTCTTGGGGCACTCGAATTACATTGCCCGATTCATTCCACACTTGACTGCTACCTGCAAACCCATCTTCAAATTACTGAGACAAAATCAAGAGATGGTATGGAATGATGAATGCCAAGAAGCTTATGACAAAATCAGGAAATATCGCCAAGAACCTCCAGTTCCGATGCCACCAGTTGAAGGAAGACCTTTAATTACGTATTTGACCGTGTTAGAAAATTCAATGAGGTGTGTTGGGGCAACATGACGAGTCTGGTCGAAAAGAGCATGCCATATACTGCCTTAGCAAAAGGTACCGATTGTGAAACAAGATACTCACAGCCCGAGAAAGCTTGCTGTGCTTTGGCCTGGGCTGCTCGCCGACTAAGACAGTATATGTTGAATCATACCACCTTATTGACTTCTAAGATGGATTCTATCAAATACCTATTTGAGAAACCTGCTGTCTCCTGAAAGAGTTATCACTGACAATGGTACTAATTTGAACAACAAGATGATTACTGAACTCTGCACGCAGTTCAAAATAAAACATCATAACTCTTCTCCGTACCGGCCAAAGATGAACGGCGCCGTGGGGACTGCTAACAATATCAAGAAGGTCATGCAAGAAATGACAGTAACATACAAAGACTGGCATGAGATGTTACCCTTTACTCTTTACGGTTATCGCACTTCAGTGCGCACTACGACAGGGGCAACTCCGTTCTCTTTAGTCTATGGAATGGAAGCCATCTTACTAGTGGAAGTTCAGATTCCCTCTCTAAGAATCATGAAAGAGGCGGGCTTAGATGAAGATGAATGGATTCAGACTCGACTCGATCAGATAAATCTGATTGATGAGAAGAGACTTGCGGCTGTTTGTCATGGGCAGATATATCAGAAATGCATGACCCAGGCATTTAACAAAAGAGTTAAGAGACAGGTGTACCAACTTGGCGACTTGGTGATCAAGCGTATCATTCTACCACAAGGTGATCCCAGAGGCAAATGGACTCCCACATACGAAGGGCCATTTGTGGTTAAGAAGGTATTCTCTGGTGAAGCCATGATACTCGCTACTATGGATGGTGAAGACTTCCCACATCCCGTGAACGCGGACATAGTTAAAAAATACTACGCATAAAAGAGACCCGCTAGATCGACGTATCTAGGCAAAAGTAAGGGCATCCCGGCGAACCAAAAGGGTTCGGGCAAAAATTAGGGATATATAAAAAAAAATGTACACCCGGCAAGTCGAAAACCTGAAAAGGCGGCTTGGGCAAAAAAGGGTATCCTGGTGGACTGAAAACCTGAAAAGGCGGTCCAGGCAAAAATTAGGGATTAAAGCGTATGACTATGTCCCGTTCTCAGTCAACTTTCATCCAAGTTCGAGGGACTGACCAAGCCAATCACTTCTATCCGACAGCAAGGGATGAGATGCTCGAAGACATAATGACAGTAGTAGGCTTAAAATCAATAGGACTTCTTCCACATAGCTTTCTCTTTGTTTTCGACAATTTCCTCTTACTAGGATTTCTGTCTCCTTGTACACAAATTGCCTGTTTATAGGCCTCCTTTCAAAATCAATACAACCCTCTTTCAAAAAAAAGATGCTTTTGTTTTTACTTTTCTGTTTTGGTTGCGTAAATGTCCATTGATTTAATTTGAATTAATATGTGCATTTGAATATGACTGATGTTTACCAAAAATACATGCATAGAATAGCAATAGCAATTACTACCCGACTTCAGGATCAAGGAAAAGGTCTAATCATGCTTCCAATGAATCCGCTACCAATTCTCTTCCCCAGCAAGCCTGTTTTTTTTTTCCTCAGAAAATGGCAGTATCCCCAGGCACAGCCAGTTACTCCCCAACAGAGGTCGGCGTCACCAGACAGATTGATCATCTCATCCATCCCCAGCCAGGCTCTGTTGAATATTTCCACCATCAGACGGAATCAAGAACCCCCTGCCGAGAAAGGGTCATCGTTACAAATATCTCCAATCAGTAGATGGGGATTTATTTTCCCCAGTAGAGTCCCCAAGCAGAACTTCTCATACGCATAACTCATTCATTACATCATTTCACAGCATACGCATGCATACAACATTCGCATTTATTTTAGCATAACACGAAACATCTCATACATCATGACATAGCATGAAGCTAACTTTTCTTTGCAGGTTAATTATCCTCCTGATATAGTCAAAGTAGAAGGTTCATTCAGACAGACACCTTTATCAATCACATTCAAGATTCAGATACATATTTCAAATACAGTTCATGGGAACATTCATTCTGACAACACTTCGATATCCTCCTAACGATGGCATCTCTAAGCCCATCCCAGACATTTATTGCAAGTACAACATATACAGGTTATCAGATACAGCCTAACGTACGGTTCATTCTGATTCAGCCCAACATATGACTTCTTCAGCAACTCCAATGCGGTCTAACGTACGACCCATTTGGACCTTCAAATCCTCAGATGCTGCCTAGCGTACGGTACATTCAGGGGTGTAGTCTAGCGTACGACTACTTTCTTTTTCAGATGCAGCCTAACGGACGGCTCATTCTACAACTCGGATACGATCTAACGTACGATCCATTCTGAACTTCAACAACCCCAACGCGGTCTAACGTACGACCCGTTTGGATCTTACAACCCTCAGATGCTACCTAACGTACGGTACATTTCTGAAGTGTAGTCTGGCGTACGACTACCGCTTTCATCATCAGATGCAGCCTAACGGACGGCTCATTCTACAACTCGGATACGATCTAACGTACGATCCATTCTGAACTTCAACAACCCCAACGCGGTCTAACGTACGACCCGTTTGGATCTTACAACCCTCAGATGCTACCTAACGTACGGTACATTTCTGAAGTGTAGTCTGGCGTACGACTACCGCTTTCATCATCAGATACGGCCTAACAGACGACTCATTCTGCGACGGTCTAACGTACGACCCGTTCGGATGTCCATCCCCACAGATGCTACCTAACATACGATACATTTCTGAAGTGTAGTCTAACGTACGACTACCCCTTTCGTCATCAGATTCAGCCTAACGTACGACTCATTCTGCAACTCAGATACGATCTAGCGTATGGTCCATTCTGATCCTTTATCCCCAACAGCATATGACACACTCCGACTCCCCAGCGAAGTCGGCAGCCTAATGGATGACTCATTATACGGTCTAACGTACGACCCAGTGTGGCACCCATGTCTTCAAATTGGCCTAATATACGGCGCGATCTGAAGCTTTCGTCATCAAACCTCCCGGATGGCATCTTTAAGCCCATCTCCATCAAGACCAACTGTCGATTCTCAAGTGCAAATTTTTGGGGCATTCTAGTGTTCAATAATCTTCCACCTCCAGACCACGAATGGCATACACGCCATCCTAACTCTCTCGGTTCAAGAATATTGAACAGGGGCAGCTGTCATACCCCAAAAATTACCCATCATTTTTCCTAAAAAAAAAATAAAAAAAAATAAAAAAAAATAAAAAAAAAAGAAAAAAAAACGAAAAAAAAAAAAAAAAGAGAATTTTTTTTTTAATTAATTAATTAATTAATTAATTAATTAATTAAATAATTAAAATAAATAAATAAATAAAATATAACAAATTATTTTGGACTTGGGTCTCCCTCATTCCAAGCCCATTATCCACGAAATTAGTCTATAAATACTGAAGTTTCAGTAGGGGGGAGTTGGAGACTTGGAGTTTACACTGGGAGATTCACTGGAGAAAGAAGGAAGAGAAGCAAAACACTCTGAGGTTTCCTTGGAACAAAACCTTGAGGAAAAAGAAAGAGAGAGAACAGAGAAGGACGGATATAAACTTTGGCATAGGAACCCTGCCTACCCGGAGAATTTAGAGTAAAGAAACCCTGAAGGCAGCCCATCTGCACCGAAGCCATCGCCGTCCAATTCCCGCTGCCTAACTTATTCCGATACTACAAGTGGTCAATCCCTTCAACCTTGAATTGGCAAACAGGTTTGCGTATCTCTATTGTTTATACTTTCAATTGGCCATATCTACATATATAATGTATCATGATTAAATGTTGATATATAATTTGCTTTCGTATGGGAATCTAAATATGCCTGAATACCCTGAATGTTTGATCATGTTATTCCTGTGATAAAATGCCATAAAATTCAAAGTTCCTAACGTGGGGCTGTTTTCAAATTCAAAATCCGTGGCCTATTCTGTTTTTTTTTTATGTTTTTATCATAGCCATGCATTATTCATCCTATCCTATTTATTGTTGTGATATTTCTCCGGTGTAATCTTCGATTGCACCCTGATTTGGTGTTCTGACATGTTTCTTTTTTTTGAGTTTCGTAAAGGTTCACATATCCCAGGAAAAGGTTATTGGCTAGGTATTCCACTTTATTTGTGGGATACCCTTGTGGAGTTTCACCCTAAATTAATTTTTTAATGTATTAATTTCTAATGTATTAATTTTTTAATATATTATTTTTAATAATTTTAATGTGGAGTTTCATCCTAATTATATAATTAATTGTAAAACTTTGCCTTTGAATAAGTGATCTTGGACCTCTCTTTGTTGCCTTACGATTACGATATTACGGTCATGTCCCGCGAACGTGGGGATACCCTTAGCAAAGACCCTTCGGTTAAATCATCATAAAATAAATTATAGTCCCTCGGATGTTGCCTTCGAATATACAACTTTGTCCCTCGATGACCCTCCGATGTTGCCTACGGTTAAATGATGATAGTCCCTTCGAATGCTAAGGTATCCTCATAACTGTTGCCTTCAATGACCAATCGATGACCCTACGATGACCCTTTTACATCCAAAGGATAAAACTACTTATTTCTCAATAATAAGGACAGTTTTACCCTCATAAGGATAGGAAATGCCCGTAAAGACCTTGGGTCGGTATAACTCTTAATTGCTGGCTCACAACCTAAAACATTTTTTCACACCTCACACCTTTCAAAATACCTTCAGAAAATCACCACTTGGTATACATTCATACTAGAATCATTACCGAGTTATATTTTTCTAAACAATTTTCAAAACTAAACGAGATAATCACTTTGTATACATTCATACAAGAATCATTACAAAGTTAAATTCTCTTTTCAAAACAATTTTTCTAAACAATTCACAAACACTTTTTTTTAGACAAAAATAATATAAGTGATCGAGCAATTAAGAGCCCATGGATAACCATGGATACAAAGGGTGCTAACACCTTCCCTTTGTATAATGTACCTCCCGAACCCAAAATCTAAATTAAGGTTTTTCCTGTTCTTTTCCACCTTTCCTTATTGGATAAAAGAAAAGTCGGTGGCGACTCTTGCTAACCGCGACATTGCGATTAAAACCACAAAAAAGTCCAGTTCACCGTATGACAGCCTTTTTTGAGCCTCTTTCATTCTGGTAACCCCTAGTTGGCACATTCCTTTTGCTTTTACCTAGCTGCAGCTTCTAGAAATTCTCCGCTGCTATTTTGTCGGCGACAGCACTGCACCTTGGGCACATGCACACTTGTGAACCCTTGTTCTTGCAGCGATACAGAAAATCCACCAAGTCTTCATCAGCCCTTGGGTAAACTTCAGTTATATCGACATCTGGGCTTTCCCCAGTTTGCTCCAGCATGTTGGCCTCATCGTATTCGGTGATCTTGACCATGTTGATCTCGACTGGCTCCACGAACATGGCTTCTTCTTGGTGAAGCGGATCAGCGTCGATCTTCATTCTGCGGCCAGCAAATTTCAGCCTGCCTTCTTGAATCACTTTCTAAACCAAATCCCTGAAAAGGTAACAATTAGAGGTATTATGACCAAGATAGTTATGATATTTACAAAACCCTATTTTCTGTCTTTGTTCCAACGGTGGTATTTTAGTACCAGGAGGCACCATCATTTGCCAATCTTTGACCAATAAGTCAAAAATTTCCTCACATTTTGACACGTCGAAAGTATAAGTTTTCGAAGGGAATTTTGGATTGTTTTCGATAGGATTTTTTCCTTGCGCAGGCAGCAATGATCGACATTCATAGGCGGACCCTGGTTTTAGTTCCGCCACGTCGATTTCTAATTCGGTCGATGAAGCATAATCAGCCTCGCGTATTGGATCTTTCGCGTCGTATTCGACAAACGCTACTTTTTCTTTCTTAGACTTATTGTGCCTAACTTTTTCTAACCTTAGCCGTTCTAGATGTCGAACTCTATCAGCCAGTTGTGACATACTTTTCACAAAAGTTGGATCTATCTTTTTCCTAATGGAATAATCTAAACCTCCTGCGGCCATTTGAACTAGTTCATGTTCTGGCACTTGCGTAGAGCACCTAGCCTTTAAGGACCTAAAACGATTCAGACAATCATCGATACTCTCAGCAAACCTTCTCTTGATACTAGACAGTTCTGCCAAACTAATTTTGGAGTGTCCTTCGTAAAACTGTTCATGGAATTTCTTTTCTAGTTTGGCCCACGAATCGATTGAACTTGGGGCCAACGAAGTAAACCATGTAAAAGAAGTCTTGGTCAGAGAGGAGGGGAAGTTTTTTACTCTCAAACATTCATTATGACTCTCCCCCAAATTTAGTGTACTTAGGCACTTTCATCCCCCTGGGCGCCTCGACTTGGAGAATAAATTCAGCTAACGGGGAGGCGTACAATGGCCTTTGTAATGTAGCACCCATCCCATTTCTATCCATAATCCTTTCGACAATAGTTGTCAAATTATTTTCCACTACCAGGTCTTCTTGTCGATGTTGGTCGACAATTTGATCAGTATCTTGGTGTCGGTTAACCATTACCATCTGGTTACGTCCCGCGACTCCTGATTCGACGCCTTGATTCTGAAGGGGTCTAATGATTTGTCCTTCGTGGACTGTCTCCTCCTCTGCTGCCCCTATCTCTATCTGCACAAGAACAGTCGGTCAAATCATTGGCGTCATCTGTCGAGTCGGTGCCCCCAGAAAATTGCACAAGCGTGTCAATTGGTTCACCACTTGCCTATTTGTTTCAACAGATTCTTGTATTAGTGGATTAAAGACTGTGCCCATCTGGTTGGTCAACATGTTAACCAATTCATGGTTACTGTCGTCCATTTGTTGTCTCAACACCGCTACTGAAGTGTTCGACAACGGCATGGTCCTGTTCTGAGTAGTGTTCCTCATGTTGCCCCCTCGCGTTGATCCTTGCAAGGGAGGATTTGTATCTGAAAACAGTGATGCACTGGATGTCGACTGGTATCCTAGCATTAAGGAATACGACATTCCATAAAGCGGATATGTGGTTCCAAAGCGATGCACATATGGTCTAAACGTCGTTATCATTGATCTTGAACCCCCCGGTGGAGGCTGAGGAATTGATGTTCCAACCACACCCGTAGTAGACGTGGTTAAGGTTGCGCTTGTCATCGGTGGCAAAGTGGCAACCTGTGAGACTACTGTTTCCGTAGTGGATAAAGTTCCTCGTGGAACTTCATCTGTGTTAGTTTCTGACATTTTCACACTATTTTGTGGCTTACTATATAGTTTGCCACTTCTAAGTTTCATGCAATTTCGCAACTGCTCTAGCACCGTCCCACTGGGCGTGCCATTTTGTTTACTGTGGAAATTGGTAAACAACCGCTGGTCCTCCCTAGGCTTTAAAACAAAGGGTTACTTGCAGGATCGACCAGTTGATCCTAGGACATGTGCTAGTGCAAGTGAGGCTTGTCCAACTTGACAGAATGACTTTGTAAGGAACGACTCCTGACATAGCGTCGAACAAGCATGGGGTTTTTTCCACACGAACGGTTTAGATAATGTTATCGCCTATAGGTGACTCGTGACTGACAGCGCTATAACATTCAAAAGAGGTATACGACGAACACGCTTTTCGTAAACTCTATTATCGTAATAGAATCAATGACGACAGCGTAAACGACAACGTAAAAGGATAACTCAAAAGTAAATGAAATTAAGATAAAATGTTCAACGGGAAAAATTGAAAAGTAAGGAAGTTGCATTGAAATAAATGTGGTGATTCACGTAAATAGCACTCTCAAAAAAACTCTTGCTTCCTCGCGCTGGGAATGAGGAGTTTTCTTACAAGTGATTTTTAGTACAAAGTGAACACCCTGAGCCCCTTGTGGGACACTCTATTTATACTAAACTATAGGAACTACTCATAAGCTAAACTCCTAAAAACTAGCAAATGTTATGTCACACGATCTGCACAACCGCTGCACCCATGTCTTGCTAACTGCTCCACATTATGGCACTCTTATTCCTTTTGAAACTGTTGTTTATTTTTAATTTCAAATTTCTCCCGCCCAGACGTTAGGGCGATGCTGTCTTCTGCACATTTGACTATAATTCTTTAAGTCCCAAACCTTATGTTGGTCGACAGAATGGCTCGTCGACGAGGCCAACTTCCCCTGTCGGCTTAATCCTTTGATTTGTGTTTTTCCTACTCTTGCTTGCTTCCAACGTCTCTTCATCCTTTGATGGGGTACAACCCCCACATTCACAAGACTCCTTCATTAATTACGCTATCAGCATGCCTTAGAGATTTTTCGTGGTAACAGGTGGCGAATTTGAAAATAAACATTTTGAAAATATTTTTGATGCAAATGGAATTTCCCATAATTTCTCCTGTCCTAGAACTCCATAGCAAAATGGGGTTGTAGAAAGGAAGAATAGGACTTTGTAAGAAATGACTCGCACCATGATCTAAGAAATTAACATGGCTAAACATTTATGGGCAGAAGCAGTTAACACAACTTATTATATTTAGAATAGGATCTCCATTAGACCTATTTTGGGTAACACTCCCTATGAATTATGGAAGAACAGAAAGCCCAAGATTTCTTACTTTCACCCTTTTGGTTGTGAGTGTTTTATGTTGAACACTAAAGAGAATCTTGGAAAGTTTGATTCTAAAGCACAAAAGTATTTATTGTTAGGATATTCTGAATGCTATAAAGACTACAAAATCTTTAACACTGAAACACAAATTGTTGAAGAACAAATTCATGTTAGATTAAATGATAAGCTTGACCCTGAAAAGTCAAAGCTAGTTGAGAAATTTGCAGATTTGAAGATCAATCTTTCAGAATCCAAGGATAATGATTCTGGAGAAAAAGACTCAGAAGGAAAAACTAAGGAAACTGAAGCAAATGACTCAGAAGCGACTCAACCAGAAGTTGTCGTTGGTCTAACTCATCAGAAGAAGAGTAGACCAAGAACTTCTCATTCTGAAGAATTGATTATAGGAGATAAATACGCTCAAGTCAGAGCTAGATATTCATTTAAACCTTCTGAAGAGACTCTTCTGTGTTTGGTATCTCTGGTAGAGCCCACATCTATTGATGAAGATCTTTTGGATAATGAATGGATTCTGGCTATGCAATAAGAACTGAATCATTTCACCAGGAATGACGTATGAGATCTTGTTCAGAAACCAAAAAGCTTCCATGTTATTGGAACCATATAGGTCTTCAGAGATAAGCTCAATGAGAAGGGAGAAGTTGTCAGAAACAAGGCTCGACTAGTAACACAAGGTTATAGTTAGCAAGAAGGTATGGACTATACAAAAACCTTTGCTCTAGTTGCCAGGTTAAAGTCTATTCGTCTTTTAATTTCATTTGCAGTCAATCATAACATCATCCTTTATCAGATGGGTGTTAAGAGTGCATTCTTAAATGGATATATTTCTGAAGAAGTATATGTGTGCCAACCTCCTAGTTTTGAAAGCTCTCGAAATCCTGACTTTGTTTTTAAACTGAAAAAGTCGTTATATGGTCTGAAACAAGCTCCCAGAGCTTGGTATGATAAACCAAGTAACTTCCTTTTGGAAAATAATTTTACCGACGCGAAAGTGGACACAACTCTCTTTTGCAAAACCTTTAAGAATGATATTCTAGTTGTGCACATTTATGTTTATGATATTATTTTTGGTCTTGTTAATGCTTCGTTGTGTAGGGATTTTGCTAAGTCAATGCAAGCATAATTTGAAATGAGTCTGATGGGAGAAATCAATTTCTTTTTGGGAGTCTAGATTGATTAACGTTCAGAAGGAACATACATTCATCAGAGAAAATATACAAGGGAACTTTTGAATAAGTTTAACTTGTCAAAATGCAAGCAAGCAAAGACTCCAATGCATCATATATGTATTCTAGAGAAAGAAGAGGTAAGCAGTTAGGTAAATCAAAAGTTATTCAGAGGTATGATGGGCTCTCTCCTTTATCTAACCGCTTTTATACCTGATATTGTATTCAGTGTTTTCTTATGTGTTCGCTTCCAATCAGATCTTAGGGAGACTCACTTAAATGTTGTTAAGAGAATCTTTAGGTATCTGAAAGGTACTACTAACCTTGGTTTGTTTTATAGAAAATCAAGTGAATATAAATTAGTAGGTTATTGTGATACTGACTATGCTGGAGACATAATAGAAAGGAAAAGTACTTCTGGAAGTTGTCAATTTATGAGAGACAATCTGATCTCATAGTCCAGCAAGATGCAGTCAATAGTTGCACTCTCAACAGCTGAAGCTAAGCATATCACAACTTCTGAATGCAACACTCAGACACTCTAGATGAAGAGTCAGCTGGAAGATTATCAGATATTCGAGAGTATTATTCCTATTCTTTGTGATACTACTTATACTATCTATTTATCTAAGAATCCTATCTTGCATTCTAAGGCTAAGTATATTGAAATTAAACATCATTTTTTACGTGACTATGTTCAGAAGGGTATATTTTACCTAAAATTTGTTGATACAGACCATCAATGGCTTGATATCGTTACAAAACCCCTTGCTAAAGATAAATTCGTTTTCATTCTGAAAAACTTATTTATGGATTTATGTTCAGAATGAAAAGATGAATTTCAGAGTGTTTAAGTCTTCAGAACTCTAGATTAGATTATGAGAATTTATTTGTTGACTCTGAGACATGAGCTTTCTGAAGTAAGGAAGTTTCATGAATCAGTAAAGTTCTTATCAGAAGCAATCTTATCAATTTATTTTCTTGATTCTGGAAAGTCATTGCATTAAATGGTTGTCATATAGTTTGATATCATGTTGTTCTAAGTGGTGACAGTTTCCCGCTTTCTGAGCATGCATGATAATAGCGTGATACATTGGTTTTCACAATTCTTGGAATTAGGTTAAAATCTCTTACGCTTCCCCTCATGACTGCATAATCTTTACCTTGTCATCATTAAGAAAATTCTCTATATAAACCCATTTCACTCACATTTTCACACTACGTTCACATTATTCCCACACTTTCTTCTTTCAAACCTAAAATACCTCTCTGCAACTGTTCATCCTCTCCTTCAACTTCAACAATGGTTGCCCCTCAACAACAAATTCAATAACAACAGTCTCCCAGTCGCTCCATGGCTGATGAAAATCATCCTGTTATGGAAGGGATTCCTGAGTTAACTCTTAATACTCCAATTGATGAGTTAATGGTACTTTATGAGACTATCGTGGACTTCAAAAATCTGAAGGATAATGGCTTCGATTTCTCTGAAACGTTGGAATTCCAAGGATGTAAGGGTTTCTTTGAAATGTTAACTGGTCATGTTTATCCAATGCTTGTGAAGCAGTTTTGGGTGCATGCTACTACGGAAAAGGAAACGATAACTTCCTATGTTATGAACAGGAATATCGTAATCACTGAGAATTCCATTGCTGATTTAATTTTGCACTGTGGAAGAGGAAAAAGAATCCATAGTGCCAAAATCAATTCTAAGAGAGAAGCAAGAATAGCTTATGTCATATTCAAGGCTGGAACTAATCTTGATGATGATAGAGGTCATAGTGCCAAAGACTTTACAAACAACCTAAGAGTTTGGTTCAAGATCATTCTGGGTTGCATTCACCATAGACCTAACACCGATAGTTCTGACTATGTCAACACTCGTTAGAAGTTTATGTTATTCTTTCTGGAAAAGGGTCTCAAGTTGGCACTCCCTTCTATTTTGTTCAAATTTCGAAGGGATTCAATCAAAGAATTCAGAACTGGTAGTTCTTTAAAGAAAAGAAAAAGTAGGTTCATTCCAAATGGAAGGCTAATTTCTAATATTCTGGTTGAGAACGGTCTTGTGGATGATCTTCTGATCAGTGGTTTAACTGATGAGTTAGTAAAGAATGCTGGAAATATCTTCTGAGGGAAGAATATCAAGAGCATGGGTCTCATCTCTAAGGTAGTAAGGCCATATTTCATTCCCTCAAAGGATGATATCTGTGGAATGAGGATTCCAGATGACAATTTTCCAATCTTTACCAAGATTGATCCGCCGAAAGTTTTAGAGTATTACCTCAAAAGTTGTCTTAAGGATGGAATTGATCCACTAGTTGAACCTTTCAACCTGCCAAAAACTTTTCCAGATATGCATGGGAAGAGGAAGGAAGATTATAGATAAGAAGGATATTCAATACCTTAGAATAAAAATAAGAAGGTTGTTACCCTTCTGGATGAAGATGAGGTGCCTCTCAGTGAGCGCCAGAAAGCAATGCTTCTAAGGGACACGTCTGATATTGTCCAATAATATTCTAAAGCTTCTGACACTACTAATTATGGTAAGTTTCCTGAAGCTAGTAATCTTGTTATTTTTTATTCTACTATTTCTGAAAGGATTTTACCAATTCCACCACCTTCCACTTCTCAACCAATTTCATCTATCTCTCAAACAATTTCTTCCCAAACAATCTCTGAACCTATTTTACTTCCACCTCCCACAAAAACTCATATCTTATAACCTATTATAGAAACTCCTAAAGTTTCTGAAACTCAGTTACAACAACAACAGGTACCACCAACACCACCTCCTTAATAGTTACTTTTTTCACCCATTCCACCTCCATCAGTTTTAGCTCCCCAATTTGAAAATCCAAAGATAACTGATAACATGAAATAATATCACATTTTTGGACTTGATTTAATTAAATTATATTATTATTTGATCCGATTTATTTTATATTATTCGATATTACTTGGTATTTTCCTTCTATTTTTTTCAGGTAACACTATTTGAAGCATATGTGAAAAAGAAAGAAAAGGGGGTGCAAAAAGAAGCATTCCACTAAAGCCCAGCCCACAACTACAAAGGAGAAGCGCTGTGATGCTGTGACGACCGCCACACAAGGCGTGACGAGCGTCACGCCCCTCTGCTCAGTGTTACGAGCGTAACACATGGTGTGACGAACATCACACCCTCACTCCTATTTTTCTGCTTTGACGCGCGTAACAGAAGCACGTTCTCCCTTTTTCTTCGCTTGACTCGTTGACACACTAGGAAACCTACTGAAGGAACTTTTGGGAAACAGTTACAGGATGGATGAATATAAATAGATCTTAAGTGGTGCCCTGTCGGTCTCTCCTTTTTTCCGCCGTGCAAGCTTTTACAGCAATATATTTTACAGCATTCTACTTTCTTAGCATTTTTATTTTATTTTCTTTTCTAGTTAATTTCCAAAGCATTGAATTTATTTTCTTTCACACTAGTTTCTACACCAGAAACTATTGTGTAGTTTTTACTGGATCTAACCTTACGTTAGGTCATAGTATTTTATTCCTTCGCCTTTATTTTCCTGTCCGAACGAAGATTGTGAAGAACAAATCCAACCGGTTTGTGGTGGAGTGTTCAAGCATCGAAGCTAGGGAACAACCAAGATTTCTATTAATTTTTCAGGTTCATTAATTTATTGTTTTAATTTATATATGCTCTGTACTGCTGTTTATCTATACTGTTTGTCTGATATGGCTGTATTTAAGCATAATTATTGTTTAGGCTTGTTTAGCATGTCCGGCTAAATAAACTTAGATATCGGTATGTAAAGTAAGCGGAATAAAGGAATCAAAACTAAGTTGGTTTAAATTTATTTAAAAAAATATAGTCACTCTTTTTATGGTCTCAATTTACAGAGTTAATACCAAAGTTTTTGTACGAGAGTAAAAAAACATAAAGAAGTTAAAATCAATAGAACGACGGTTTGAGCTTTTAACTGGACAGTGTAAATTGGACATTAACTTTAAATCAGGGCGAAAGAAATTTTTAGAGTTAATTAAATTCTAATCATTTTCAAAAAGTATTTTTAAAGGTTAAATGTGAGGACGAGAGTTAAGCATTTAAGTTTAATCATATAATCTAAGTCAACAGAGCGAGAGTTTGAGACGAGGGTGTTTAAATGGTTAGTATTTTAATAAAAAGAGTTTCTATAGATTCTATTGTTTTCAAAAAGTGATTTTAGACTTAACTAAATAGTGAGAGCGTACGTTAATATAAAGTCATAGTCTGATTCAACAGAGCGAGAGTTTGAGAAAAGATTTTTAATCAATAGTGTCTACTGAAAAGACTTATTTTAAAACTAAGAAACCAACAAAGATTTGATTCCCTAATTACGACGAACTACATACCGATATCCGCGTATTTGATATTTAATCTAGATCCGATTTTAGTTTTACTTTTCCCCTAAATCAACAAAGTATCATCCGTATTAGCTTTACGAAGTAACCTTAGAAAAACGGTATATCGATTCATTAAGTCCCTGTGGGATCGATATCTTTTAAAACTACGCGATTAGACTGTGCACTTGCAGTTAATACCCCAATAGACTCATAAAGTCGCGATCAATAACAACCCCCAGAGCATCTCCCTCAAGAGATTCTGGAAACCAAATCTCTGAGGATACTCCTGAAGGCATGTTCAATGTTGAATCTGAACCAGAAGTATTTGATCCAGAAACACCTATGATCATTTTCCCCATAATAGATCTTTTTGTCAGAATCCCAAAATCACCTAAACCTAGTCCCAATATTGGTAAGATTATGAAGAAGTTTGAGTTAGATTCAAGAAGCCGTCTGCATGAAGCTATGACTACTAGTCGTTTTTCAGCTAATCCGGCTGAAAGTGATTCTGCTTAGGAAGCCTACAGAAGGTGGATTAACTCCAAAATATCCAAGATAAAGGACTTTGGGTATGACTTATCTGAAATAAACTTATGTTCTAGGTTTGTTCCCTTAATGGAACTCTAGAAGTTAAGAATTGTTCCACTATGTCTTCCTACTCCGGAGATTAAAGAAGTTGTTCGGGAACCTAAGGCTGATAATGCTCTGCTCCACTCTAATGTTTTAGTTGATACTATCCAAACTTCCTCCTCCTCCTCCTCCTGAGAACCCTTAGCATTTTTATAATTTTTTATTTTGCTTTAAGTGTTTTTTTGTTTGATTGTATCATTTTTGCCTTTTGGCATGTTTAATGAAAATCATGTTTGTTTCTTTCCATTTATTTTTATCTTATTTCTTTTGTCTATGTCTTTTTGATTGATGACAATGGTGGAGAAACATATCTAAGGGTAAGAATCGTAATTAATTTTGACATACCTATATTCCTTAATAAGAACCCAAACATTATTTAACGTTTTCTACTAACAACTACTTCAAAGAATAGTTTGTTAACTATTTTGCAAGGTTAAGTTCAAAGGTCATAATGGTTAAGTTCAAACATCAGAAGCTCTTGTGAAGTTTCAAAGATCAGAATGTAAGTGACCAGTTTATGATGAAATGGTCTACTATCTGAGTCCGAAAACTTTCATGCTGATGATTAAGAATTAGATCCATATGAGTCTTCAAGGAATTAATAACCATGCTCTGAACATGGAACATTGGGTACTTAGCATCAAGTATTAAAGAATTCAAAAATTCGTCTCTTTCCTTTCTCGTTAAGAGATAAAGCTAGAAGATGGCTTCAGTCTCTTCCTTCCAACTCAGTCACCACATGGAATGAGTTGAAGAAAGTCTTTCTTGCCCGATATTTTCCTCCAAGCAAAACAGCTATGTTAAGAGCCCAGATAAATGGATTTAAACAGAAAGATAACGAGTCTCTTTTCGAAGCTTGGGAAAGATACAAAGACGTGATGAGACTTTGTCCACACCATGGTTTAGAGGACTGGTTAGTAATTCATACCTTCTATAATGGTCTCTTATACAACACAAGGTTAACAATAGACGCCGTCGCAGGTGGTGCGCTTATGGATAAACCCTACGCTGACGCTTATCAACTTATCGAGAGCATGGCCCAAAATCATTATCAGCGGGGAAGCGACCGAACAATGGTAGAAAAACCTCAAACAAAAGGAGGCATGTACGAGATAAGTAGCCTTGATCATGTTAATGCAAAAGTGGATGCTCTTGCCCAAAAAATTGAAAGTTTAAATGTATCACCTCCAGCCACCGTGGTTGCCGTAACTCAAAATTGCAAAGTATGTGGAATTCAAGGTCACACTCCTACAGATTGTCAACTCCTAACAGGAATCCAAGCAGAGCAAGTGAACTATGCTCAAGGAAATCCCTACTCGCATACCTATAACTCGAACTGGAAAAACCATCCTAATTTTTCATATAAGAGTAATAATGCTTTATACGCACCAGGTCAAGCTCCCAGTCAAGCCCCAGCTATACCTCCTGGATATCAAAAGCCGACCCCATCTACACCTAACAATAACGTTCCTAGGAAATCCAACTTGGAAATCATGATGGATAACTTCATAGCTTCTCAACAGCAAACCAATAAAGAGTTCTTAAACCAGAATGTACACACTAACGAACATATTAAACAACTAGCAAGTAAAGTAGATGCCCTGGCTACCCATAACAAAATGCTGGAAACACAAATCTCATAAGTAGCTCAACAACAAGCGCCTACTGCTGCCCCAACTGGTACATTTCCTGGACATCCCCAACCTAACCCGAAAAGCCACGCTCATGCAATTATATTAAGAAGTGGAACAGAGGTAGAAGGACCGTCTGACCCAAGGATTGAGAACCAAAACTCTAAAAAGTCAACTGAGGAAGAAGGTAAACCTAAGGAAAAGGAAGAGTATAACAAGGAAACCATAGAAAAGAAAGAACCTTATGTACCTCCACCGCCTTACAAACCACCTATCCCTTATCCTCAAAGGCAAATTAAAACCAAAGACGCGGGCCAATTTAAAAAATTTGTTGACCTACTGAAACAATTAAACGTCACCATTCCTTTTACAGAAGCTATTACACATATGCCCTCATATGCTAAGTTCTTAAAAGAAATTCTTTCTAATAAAAGGAAACTTGAAGATAGCGAAACCGTTACACTCACTGCTGAGTGTAGCCCGATAATCCAAAATATGCCTCCTAAACTTAAAGATCCTGGTAGTTTCTCTATACCCTGTCACATCGGAAAATTTGTCATAGACAAAGCTCTATGCGATTTAGGAGCCGGTATCAGTGTTATGCCCTTGTCCATATGCAAGAGACTTGAAATGGGAGAATTAAGACCAACTAAAATGTCTGTGCAATTAGCAGATCGTTCCGTTAGATATCCCGTAGGAATTCTTGAAAACGTTCCCGTGCGCATAGGTCAATTCTACATCCCAACCGATTTTATAATTATGGACATAAGAGAAGATGAAGTTACCCCCATTATATTGGGAAGACCATTCTTAGCAACCGCCGGTGCCATCATAGACGTAAAACGAGGACGACTCACTTTCGAAGTAGGAGAAGAGAAAATTGAGTTCATTCTTTCCAAATTTTTGAAAGCACCTGCAATAGAAGACACATGTTACTTCATGGATATCATCGATGAATGCATAAAAGAAACAAAATTAGAAAATGACGAATTGTCTGACTGTCGTGTAGAAGACAGACTGAACCAATGTTTAGCAATAACATCGGATCCTACGCAATGCCTTAAGAAACCAACCCTCGACCTAAAAACACTTCCCAAAAATCTGAGATATGAATTCCTAGACTCAGAACTTGAACGACCAGTGATAGTCAATGCAGACCTAGAAAAACTCGAAACCGAAAAACTCCTACATATCTTAAGAAAATATCCAACCGCACTAGGATACAACATCACCGATCTTAAAGGGATAAGTCCTTCTATTTGTATGCACCGCATCATGCTAGAAGAAGACTGTAAAACTTCTAGGGAACATCAGAGGAGACTAAACCCGATCCTGAGTGAGGTAGTGAAGAAGGAAGTAACGAAGTTATTAGAGGCAGGTATTATATATCCTATATCCGATAGCAAATGGGTTAGCCCTGTACACGTAGTACCAAAGAAAGGGGGTATAACCGTGATCGAAAATGAAAAAGGAGAAACTATAACCAAACGAATCGAATCGGGATGGAGAATGTGCATTGACTATAGGAAGCTAAACAAAGCAACCCGAAAAGATCATTTTCCTTTACCATTCATAGACCAGATGTTAGAACGACTAGCCAAGCATTCTCATTTCTTCTATCTAGACGGTTACCCAGGCTTCTTTCAAATACCAATTCATCCTGATGACCAAGAAAAGACAACGTTCACATGTCCTTTTGGTACCTTTGCTTATCGACGAATGTCGTTTGGCTTATGCAATGCTCCTGCAACCTTCCAAAGGTGCATGATCGCCATATTCGCCGATTTTCTCGAAAACATCATGGAAGTCTTTATGGATGACTTTTCCGTATGCGGGCAAAGTTTCGAAGAATGTCTTGAAAACCTAGAAAGAGTTCTAGAACGATGTGTAAAAGTAAACCTAGTACTTAATTGGGAAAAATGTCACTTTATGGTAGAAGAAGGGATTGTTTTATGACACATCATATCAAATAGAGGAATTGAAGTAGACAAAGCCAAAATAGAAGTAATCGAAAACCTTCAACCTCCGAAAACTGTGAGAGAAGTACGAAGCTTCTTAGGACATGTCGGTTTCTACCGACGATTCATTAAAGATTTCTCTAAAATAACTAAATCTTTAACCGAATTATTAATGAAAGATGTTGAATTCATCTTCGACAATAAATGTTTAGAAGCATTTCAAACACTTAAACAAGCATTGATCTCCGCACCCATAATGCAGACTCCGGATTGGAATGAACCATTCGAAATAATGTGTGACGCAAGTGACTACGCCGTAGGCGCTGTTTTAGGACAACGAAAGGATAACAAACTTCACGTCATATATTATGCGAGTAGAACTCTAGATGAAGCACAAATGAATTACGCCACGACCGAGAAAGAACTTTTAGCAGTAGTATTTGCACTAGATAAATTTCGTTCTTACTTGGTCGGAGCTAAAATAATCGTTTACACTGACCACGCTGCCATTAGGTACCTCTTAACAAAAAAGGACACTAAACCTAGACTCCTAAGGTGGATCTTGTTGTTACAAGAATTTGATTTAGAAATCAAAGATAAAAAAGGAACTGAAAACGTAGTAGCAGATCACCTCTCTAGACTTGAAAACCTGGAACCGGAAAGAACATCGATCAATGATGATTTCTCGTACGATAAACTTATAGCTAATTTGGAAGAAACTAGAGTTGATGAACAGGTAGAGACCACCTTGGCTGTATGCGTTACACCATGGTACGCTGATTTTGTCAATTATTTAGTCGCCGGAGTGGTTCCACTTGATTTATCCTACCAACAAAAGAAATGATTCTTCCATGACATAAAACATTATTACTGGGACGACCCTTTACTTTTCAAAAGAGGCCCCGATGGTATTTTCCGTCGGTGTATACCTGAAGAAGAGGTAGAAAGTATAATCCAACATTGTCATTCCGCTCCTTATGGTGGACACGCAAGTACATCCAAGACCTGCTCTAAAATCCTACAAGCCAGTCTTTATTGGCCAAACATATGGAAGGATGTGCATGCTGCTGTCAAGAAATGTGATAGGTGTCAACGCACAGGAAACATATCTAGACGTGACGAGATGCCACAAAAGGGAATTTTGGAAGTAGAAATTTTTGAAGTGTGGGGAATAGATTTCATGGGACCTTTTCCACCTTCTTTCGGTAACAAGTACGTACTCGTAGCGGTTGACTACGTATCAAAATGGATTGAGGCTATAGCTTCTCCAACAAACGACACACGAGTAGTAACTAGACTCTTTAAGAATATAATCTTTCCAAGATTTGGTGTCCCAAGAATAGTCGTCAGTGATGGTGGATCACATTTCATATCTAAGATACTCGAAAAATTATTGTTTAAGTATGGCGTAAAACATCGAGTAGCAACACCTTACCATCCTTAAACTAGTGGACAAGTGGAAGTATCTAACAGAGAAATTAAACAGATATTGGAAAAAACAGTCGCTACATCAAGGAAAGACTGGTCATCAAAATTACCCGAAGCTTTATGGGCATATCGAACCGCTTACAAAACTCCCATAGGAACAACCCCATTTAGGCTTATTTATGGTAAATCTTGCCACCTCCCGGTAGAGTTAGAACATAAGGCCTATTGGGCTATTAAAAATTTAAATTTAAACTATAAGGCCGCCGGTGAAAAGCGAATTCTTGATATAAACGAATTAGAGGAACTTAGACAAGACGCATACGAAAATGCCAGAATTTACAAGGAAAGAATGAAAAAATGGCATGATAAACGTATATCAAGAAAAACTTTCAAACAAGGCGATGTAGTCCTTTTGTTCAACTCTAGACTTAAGTTATTCCCAGGAAAACTACGCTCTAGATGGTCAGGCCCTTTCCAAGTCACTAATGGCTTTCCTAGTGGGGCTGTGGAAATTAAAGGAAAATCTATTGAAGCATTTATCGTAAACGGGCAGCGTCTGAAACATTATCACTATGATGAAAACAATGAAGACTCGCAAGTCATGCACTTAGACGTATTGTCTCAAAAATTTATAGATTAACATTTAATACTTTTATGTCGACCTTGCGACATTAAACAAAGCGCTTCGTGGGAGACAACCCAAAACTTTCTATTTTATTTTCTATTTTTCTTTTATTTATTTTTTCTTTGATTATTCTTTTTTATTTTATTCAGTATCCATTCTTCATTTATTTTATTTTATAAAACTTTTCTTCTTTTCTTCTTTCGGCATCTGGCCAAATCCTGACTAAATTCTTGTTTTTCTTTTCTTTAGTTAACATTAACCTGATGGGACATATTGATCGTATGGGTATCAAATTCAGAGGGAGAGCTCAGAGACAAAAATTTGAAGAACTAGCAGAGAGAGAGATGCACCCAAGTTTTTATGCTGATGATTGGGCAATGACTGCCCTTGAACTAAGAGAGAGTGTCTTGTATCTGCTGAGTCAAATAGGGTGGGAAACCACTCCTATTCGAAGACAATTTGTCACTTACCGGAGGCTAACTCTAGAATTCCTTAGCTCCCTGATGTATCTACCAAACCATGGAAAAGGAATAAGCCGAGGTTTCATTCAGTTCAGGATGTTCAACATGGAGTATCAGTATAACATTCAAGAATTTACTAACCTTTTAGGGTTCCCTACTTCTTTTGATACATTCACCATGAGCCAAGAAGACCTTTTTGAATATAGAGAGCTTGAGCATTTTTGGGGAAGTTTGACGGGTAATGAAGACCCCGAGGAACATGAGTTTCTCTCTCGAAACATACATAACTCGGCTTTTCGTTATTTCCACAAGATCCTAGCACACACTCTTTTTGGGAAGAAATCAAACATTACCACAGTATCACGTGATGAACTCTTCATAATATTTTGTGCTTCCCAGAACCGTCCAGTGAATGGTGCCACTTATATGTTGGCGAGTTTTGACCGCCTTATTCAAGATGACCGTGCACCGATCCTAATAGGAGGATTGATAACTATGATTGCTAATTCTATTGGATTGCGCCAACCCATGCTTGACTTGAACCCTTTTTGTGGCATTGAGCCTATGAATATACCTTTCCTCTTCAACACTATGTTTATAGGAAACCTTGGACCTGAAGAGTTTGAACTAATAATTAATAACCAAGCTTTTTACCTATTCATCATGCCTAGTCCGATGACTAGTGTCCATAACCGAAATAATTGGCTCTACAACCTGAATGGAATACCTTCTCCTGTTAGATCTGTTAAATCCATCCAAGACTATGAGATTTGTGACGACCAGATTCCTTATGTTGAGTCTGATCCACAGACACCAACTGGTTACCATGATGTTGCCTCTCCACCTCATCCTATCCCGCCCGCAGAATCGGCAATACCTGATCATAGACATCATATGTCCGGAACTGATTATAACACCGCCATTCAAGCCTTGATGTCAGAACAAGATGCCATTAGAGAAGAGTTAACTAATATGAGACATGAATTTCTGGGATACATGAGTAGTATGACAAATCAATTCCACGAGTTGCTAAACCGTGTCAATTCCTTTGCTCCTCCGGCCAGAGATCCTACAAGTGGCTAGAAGTTTTTAGTTAATTAGTTTTAGTTTTAGGCAATTTATTAGTTTCGTTTAACATTGCTTTTAATCTTAGTATTTGCTTTTCCATGTTTTCTTTTGTCTTCAAATGTTACATTATATTTATTGAAGCTATTGGCATTATTGGTTTATTTTATTTCGATTTATGCAATATCTACAATTACCAGTAATGATATTCACTATATGCTATTACTTACATAGCCTATTAGAGCAAAATATATATATACACTATGGTGTGTAGTAGAATAGCATACATGGCAATTCAAAAATATAACAATAGCAAATATAATAAACAAAACAAAAAAAAATATTATTAATAAAAATAATTTATGAAGCACCCACGTCAGCAGTCACGAGCACCAGTGACCGTTGCAAGATAACTGGTGTGACGAGCGTCACACAAGCCATCACGGTCGTCACGCAAATGCACATGACGCCCGTAACACCTTCTGTCACGAGCGTGACAGCTTCAGAATAGGTGAACGTTGGTGACCGTTGGGGACATGACCGTTGCTCCCCATCTTTTCATTTTTCCATTTAACTCACCTTTACTCCATCCCACTCACATTCATCCACATTTATTTTTCTCTCACCCACTCACCTTCCCAATTCCAAAACTTTCCCTATAAATACCTACAACACCTTTCTTCCTACACCACATCATTCCAACAAACCACTCTATACAAATACATTTTCATCCCCTTTCCTTCTTTCAACCTACCTATCACTATGGCAGAGAACCAACAATTCGGAAATATCATCTTCCGATCTGAAGATGATAACTATCAACGAGAGCAGTTCGATCGGTTCCAACAACGAGGTGTCGTCTCTACCAGGTATCCTGATTTAAATTGTTTACAAGAATTAGGATTACTTCAAGGTGTGCAATGGCTACTTAGGCTTTCTGATTTAACCTTTCTTTGCACACAAAATCACCCTACCTACCCATCACTCACCTTAGAATTTTTAAGTTCTTATTCATACACCACTCCAATCGGTGAAGACGAGTACTTAACCGGTACCGCAACTTTCCGCATGTTCAACACCGAGTACTCACTATCCCAGGACCAGTTGAGTGCCATGCTACACTTTCCTGTAGGAGGCCAAGTCCACCCAAGAATCCCTCCGAACTCACAGTGGCACATAAACGCCTTCGACCTCTTTAGAAAAATATCCGGTGAGGAAACCAATAACTGGGATGCACTACTTGCTTCGCACATACATAACCCTACTATCCGGTATTTTATCCGCATTCTGCAAAACACCATTTTTGGTCGACCCAACAACAGCAAAGTCAACGCGAAGGAATTATTCTTCCTCTACTGCGTCTTTGAAATGGATACAAAGGTAAACGCCGCCTCTTTCTTATTTCACCATATCCGCACCCTATGTGCTAGAGGCCGGCAACCTTTTGTGATTGGAGGATTAATAACCACCATAGCACTTGGTCTGAATCTAGGGGACCGACTTTAAAATTTGCAATCTCTGCCACCCCTATTTATGGATATAAGCTATTGTCGCTCCAGCCGCTTAATCAAAAATAGGGTAGGCGGAAGGTATTATCTTATGGTGAATAACCAAGAAGTCCCAAGCGTTGTTTTGCCCAACATTGCCCTCACAGATGTCACCAACCCCGACCGATTCATCTACGATCTGAATGCTCCCGAAGCTACCGACCCTACACAAGCAAACCCGCTCCAGGACGAGTTTGAGGAAATAGAGCAAGGTGATCAAGGTCCTGAACAACAGTCAGCCTCGCTTAACCCTTCCGATAATGCAACTGGTCCATCCTCCCGACGTCGTCGACGAAGAAGGCCAGCAACTAATGATGACATCATGGATGCTATTGAACATCAAGCCCAACGGCTTGATGCCATGCAGGCGCAGAATAACGAAGTGATGCAACTGATGCGCCAGATGCAACAACAACAGGAAGCGAGGAATGCAATAACCGACCAGCGGTTCACTGACTTGCTTAACAAGTTTGATGACTTGGGTTCCCCTTTCTTTTCCTTTTCTTTTGTTTTCTTTGAAACATTGGGGACAATGTTTCATTTAAGTGTGGGGGGGGGGGGGGGGGGGGGAACTTTCAACATTCCTCTTTCAAGTATGTTATTTCCCTTTCATTGTTATTTCCCTTTTATATAAAAAATAAATAATAATAATAATATATTTATTTCAAGTCGAGTCCCTAGTATGAAAATTTTTATTATCTACTCCCCTCAATTTTCTCGAGCCATAACAAAAATTCAACACACTCAATAAGTATAAAGGTTGCTTATTTTATCAAACTTGAGTAAAATTAAGACAAAAATTATTACCGCCCCAACACTCTAAAAACCTCAACATGTTAGATCGGGCTAAGTACCTATTATACCAATTCCTTGAACTTTTAGTTTTATAGTAACCCCGAGTAGTTTATACGAGAAGTCGGCACCATCTTAATAGCAAACTACGTGGAGAGCCGATGAATATAAGTGAATGATTCCCAAAAACAATATATTAAAAATCAGGTAATGCACTAATTAAGTTAGGTGATCCTTACCCGATCATTTAATCCAAAGGTTGCGGACCCTACAAAAACATTGTATGAACGATCCATTGTGAGTTGGTTCAGCGGTTTCTGGTGCTGAACTTGGTAGGGCGGACTACGATCCGATCCCCCGCAATTTGCAATGGACTAAATAACGAAGTTATCCAACTTATGTACCAGAACTTCTAGCTAAAAGGTGTCGCACCTTGAAAAATGGGGATACGACTTCAAAGCGAAGCGCGATCGCACGCTCGTAATGATGGACTGAACAGAGTCACCACCGAACTTTATTTATTCCTAAAAAGGAAAGGGGAAATATCAATAAAACCCAAGAAACAAAACGCAATGATTATGATCGTCGCAACCAAATCAGGGTTCGGGAGTCGATTACGCAAGGGGAAGGTATTAGCACCCCTCACGTCCGTTGTACTCAACGGGAACCATTAGGTCAGTTGTGCGCGTTAATGTTAGTTGAAATGTTAGGCTTTTCGAATTATTAGGTGGGAAAGAAAGAAAGGATGAGAAGAGAATGTTTTTGGATTTTTGACGAAGGACTAAACCTAAGTTTTTTATTAGTGGGCCTGACAAGATTTAAAAATCCTGCTCCTACGTATCTCAAAAGAGAAATCAAGGCTTACGTAGTTCTGGGTAGAAAAATGTTTGTTTGTTGGTCGATTTTAGCGAAAGCTACTTTGTGTCAAATCGATGAAAACATTGTTGGACTACCTAAAACAGGTGGAAAAACATTGTCTTGCATTGTTTTGAAACAAAGTACCTTTCGTTTGTGAAAAGGTTTAAGAGTCAATCGCACGGCGGCGAGAAAAAGAAATTGATTGGTTTGATGTGTTTTAAGTGATGGCGAGAACTTGGATGAGCGAGATATACATCTCGAATCCTAGCCTCAGGAGTGCACGGTATACACCATGTTCCATTTCCATCTTTATTGAAAGAGGTTAAGATAGGAATTAAGTGTTTTGGAATTTGATTGAGAAAGGGTTTGAAGAAACCGCATTGACAGTTTTAGACGATGGCGAGAGTTAAGATTGACGAGGCATACGTCTCGAATCTTAACCTCAGGAGTGCATGGTATACACCATGTTCCATTTCCAACTTTATTGAGAAAGTGTTAAATAAGAATTAGGTATTTTGAATTTTGTTGTGAAAAAAAGACTTGACACTAGATCAAGTATTGATGGACGTTTAAAAGCAATTTGAATGAGTGTTTGAAAGAAAACAAAGTGGATAAATTTGGATGATGGCGAGGGCTAGGATTGGCGAGATATACATCTCGAATCCTAGTCTCAGGAGTGCGCGGTATACACCACGTTCCATTTCCATCCTTATTGAAAAGGTCTTGAATATGAATTAATATTTTTGAGTTTTTATTATGAAAAATGGCTTGACGTTGAATCAAGCATTTGATGAAGTTTTTTGAAAGAAATGGAATAGAATGGGGAGAAATGAATTGATTTGTTTATTGAGAAAATACTCGACGTTGGATCGAGTCATATTTTTGTATTTTTTGGAAAATGGTTGATTTTATTCTTGTATTAGTATCTAACTAAACAGTCAAACAAATAAAGAAATAAAATAGTACAAAATTATTACACATCGGGGGAGTGGGGTACATTTTGTCAAATGGGGATTCAAAATCATGAAATAATTAAATCGGACCCAAACAACAAATAATGCAAAGTATGAGTGTAAGTGCAAGAGAACCGGCTCATTGTAAGAAAGCCCAAGAGTAAGCTATGTGAGGTTGATGGCGATGCTTAAAAGCAACTGACTTACAAGGGTATGGAAATGGGCTCAATATTGAATCAAGAAAAGTGTGATTTTCAATAGTTTAAAACGGCTTTGAATGAATGATGAAATTAAAAAAAATCAAATTTGTGCTATTAATCAATAATGAAACTATGAGTATAATAAAGCATAAACATAAAGAACAAAATGAATGCTAAAAGAAATAAAGTGCTTCATATGGGTATCGAACCCACTCCACTAAAGACTATGAAACTAACCTCTTTCCACTAGGCCATTTATGATTAGTTGTTATCTTAATACTAATTTAGATATATAAACCAAGATAGATTAAAAATTAGAATTAAAAAATAAAAACTAAGATAAAAAACAGTCTGTTGGACTACCAAGAAAAAAAGCAGAAAATTAAACCCAGCCGCCTGGCTGTTGGGTTCTAGAGTTAATGAATTGGGAAAAAACAAAACTTAATATACACTATTAAAAATAAGGGAATACTAAACGTACTAAATTTTCTAAATGATTTAAAAGTTTGTTGTTTTTTTTTTAAATAAATAAAAAGGAAAGAAAGTGGGAAAAACAGGAAACCAAAACCCAGAAGTCCTTCATCGTCTTCACTCACGTAATCTCGTCCTCTCCCTCTCAAACGCTCGCCTCAATCTTACTCACACGCCTCTCAGGTCTCACGTCTCTCCTTCTCAAGCGCACACCATTCCGTTCCCAATCGCTCACATCTCACCCAATCTCTCTGAAACATGCAAGAATCCATGGCTAAAACAAAAAAGGGCTCACCTTCGGTGGTGACGACGGTGACGATGAAGCCTAAACCTCACTCTTTCGCCTCTCTAATCCAGGTTTGTTTTGATTGTGGGGTTCGGGTTTTTGTTTCTCCAATTTCGTCCGCCTCTCTATTAGGGTTTCGTTTTTGACCTTTTTTCTCCGCCTCCCAATTGCCTCCCTCACTGATTCTCTTTCTCCCTATTTATCCTCTGCAGATTAGGGTTTTGATTTGGTACCCAAAGGTTCAATGGAGAAAATTTCCAGAAGTGCTTTTTGTGCTCAAAAACGAGTTTATCCTATTTGATGCTACAATCCGGAAACGGTAATATGAACTTCTGCTTTCTCTTTGAATTTTGTCTTAATGCTAAATTGGGATTTTTCTGAAATTTCAACTGACTTGCCAATTGCTTTGTGTTTTGTTACTGCAGTAAAAAAAATGAAAACATGAGGAGCTCAAACACGGTTCTTTTCACGTGGCCTTGGCTTTGCTTGGATTCGTTGCTGCAGGATGTGAGCTTTACTGTTGAATGTTGTGATAAGGTGAAATTCTAAACCTTCCTTGTTGATTAACATAACAATCCTCAAATCACACCCTAAAGCATGCGTTGATTTGATTGCAGGTATGATTCTGTGATGGAAGCGGTAACTTTGGCGGAGAGAACGACAATAGCGAATGCTTGCCAACAGTTGGATTAAAGTTACACCAACCAAAACACCCATGCTTAGACCTGCTTCTAGCCGACAAGATTGTTGTTGCCTTATTTCAGACGGTAGAAACAATCTAAAATGGAGACTAAGGTCTCTTAATTTAAACCGCCATCTTCAACTCAATCTTTTGGTGAGGATTATAGTTAATGAGCTTGAAATCAGTAGTCATAAAAGCGTCTATATCTTTATTTTTTGCAATGATTTTTATGAATTGGAAAAGGTTTTGGCAGGTTATGCGTACATGGAAAGAATCAGCATGAAGGCTGTTACTCGCGACTGCTGAATTGTGTCGAGCTATTTGTCTATACAGGAGGAGTAGCTTTGGAAATTCATCAACCCGTCGAAAAACGTAATAGCATCATGACCGACACTTGATTGAAAACTGAATGATTATGATTATGCTACAAGTTGTAACCAGATGATTTTAAATTGCATGTTGTCTTCTCAATAAAGAACTCTCATCCCTTCACCCATCTTTCAAAACAGTGCCTCTCAGCTTCCCTTTGATACAGCAAGGGCGAGCACAAAATAGCATTTTTCATCCATCAAAAAACGCACCTGCTCGAGGGTTTGCACGTTCCGGTCCAAAACCAATAAAAAATAAAAAATAAAAATACTGTTAATCAGCTGCCATCATCTACAGCCCCGACATACGTAAGGTCTATCCTTCTCACCCTTACAGCTCCTTTAAGCCAGCTCGCAACTCGAAGATTAGCATGGTCACCGCCTCCTATGCTAGCAGTATTACTTGCAGAAGGGCAAGTTCCAGCGCCGTCTTCTAAAAGCGTCCAAAGATCAATTTCTGTTTCACTTTCCTGTTGTTTTAACTTTGCAGGTGCATTACCTGCAACCCTGGATAGGACCGGGTTTCTAAGAGAGGTAGCTGAACTACTTAAGCTAATGCCAAGGAACTGTATTGCTGCAGGCTTGAAGAGAAACAAGAGCAAAGGTTGGAACAGGTGGGGCTTGGCAGGAGAAAGAGGACCGCTTCGAGGGAAAAAGCATCGGCATTGCAGCTTGGATACGCCACCGGATAGTATTAGGCAGCTACATACGGTCCAAGTCATTATGCATACTCTCCAATAGTTCTCGGTCAAATCCAGAAAATTTCTTTGTAGGTTCATTGATAGACTTTGAACCAGGTTTCAGCTTAAGCCAACTTGCTTTTTTTTTTGTTGTGAGTTTTGAAATTTAAACTTGTCCTTCGTTATTGGTTTCAGGTGATACCGTAACTGCAAGTACTTCATCCTGGGTGACGGCGGCTGAAAAGTGGTTGAACTTGTTACTGGTTCTTCCAGAATTCTGGACTGTTGAAGATTGGTTCAAGGAGTGAGCTTGGTGTGAAATTCCAACCGGAACGGAAAGATTGCGGCATTGTTGGAGGTGGCGGAGAATGCCATGGGGTGGCAGGCGCAAAGACTACATGCCAACATGGGGTTTGGCGGATGGGAGTTCACTGTATAGGAAGGAAATTTTGTTGGTTTCTTTGATTTGATTTTGATGCACGTTGCTATTGTTGTGATTTGGGTGGTGGGTTATTTGGGAACTCTTATGGGATTGGAATTGGGATTTGAGGTGAATTATGGTTATACCTTGGTTGTAATTTTTGGATGAATTTTGGGAATTGGTTGTAACGTAGGAGTTAGTTGTAGGATATGGATGTGATGCATTGTTATACTTAAATGTTAAATGAAAATGTATGTATGAAAAAATGCTTGAAAGCTAAATGTTATGAAATGTGTGTATGTGCTATTTTGATTTGAGATGAACTATGGATGGAAAATGGATCATGTTTGGTTATAAAAAATGGATATGGATTTTAGAAATAATCTGAGACTAATCAAAATGGCAATTTAAAATCAAAAAATCCAAATAAAACCGATTAAAATCAAATTAATCTATAATTTGTTAAAATTACTTTGATATCAACTCTAACATTTATTTGGAAATTAAAATCAATTAGAGTTTGAATCATTAGTAAAACACAATTAAGATTAACTTGAAATTTGGAATTAGATTTATTTTGAAATTAAATTAAAATTGAAAATTAAAATCAAATAACTAAAATCCATTTTGTAATCACAAAGCACCATGATCAAAAAGCTAAATAATAACCAATGTTTATCACAAAATATGGATTTGGGAACGTACGGTTGCCTTTGGTCATGAACGTATGCAAATGAACTTTAGGCCAAGTGCCAAATAAAAAATAAAAAAAATGGAAAAAATTCAGGACCAAAATCGGGGTATGACAGTTGCCCCTATTTAAGTATCTTCAACTAGAGAATATGAAGCAGGACACTCTTCATATGATCATAGTGGGAGATGGTTAAATACTAAGAAGACCCGGATTTTGATCCTGAATCCCTATGACATGATGTGATATGATATGATATGCATGAATGCAGGATTCTCTTCTTTTTTTTAATTTTCTTCCCTGCTAGGGATATGGTGGACCCTTGACAGGAGATGCTACTAGACAGACCAAGCTGTGGGGAATGCTGATGGTCCACAGGAAGACAGACAAATGGTAAGAAATAACTTGCTGGGGAAACAGTCCTGCTGGAGAATCAGACACACACTGGGGAGTACTCAAAGTGAAATTCGATGAACGACACTTAGAATACAAGAGATTTCGACAGTAAGTTCACACATGACCTACTAAACCCGAATAAGAAAAATTTCTACAACAAGTTCATACATGACCTGATAACACTGAAGCAAACATAGAGAAAGATTCTTCAAAACAGGTTCATACATGACCTGGTAATACTGGAATAAAAGCTCAACAGCAGGTTCATACATGACCTGACAATGTTGGGGAATACCAAGAACGGTTCTGACAGCAAGTTCAAACATGACTTGACAACAAACAGAAAAAATTCAAAAAGAGTGTATCAACAAGTTCATACATGACCTGACAACACTGAAATAAACATATAGAAAGATTCTTCAAAACAGGTTCATACATGACCTGGTAATACTGGAATAAAAACTCAACAGCAGCGGGTTCATACATGACCTGACAATGTTGGGGAATATCAAGAATTTCTGACAATAGGTTCAGACATGACCTAAGAAACTCAGAAAAATTCAAAAAGAGTATATCAACAGGTTCATACATGACCTGATGACAAACTTGAATACTTTGAGAAAATTTCCACAACAAGTTCATACATGACTTGCCGACTCTGGAATAAAAGGTTCAGCCACAGGTTCATACATGACCTGGCAATACTGGAATAAAGGCTCAACAGCAATGGGTTCATACATGACCTGACAATGCTAGAGAATATCAAGAAGTTCTGACAGCAGGTTCAGACATGACCTAACAACATCAGAAAAATCAAAAGGGTATATCAACAGGTTCATACATGACCTGATGACAAACTTGAACCTTTTGAGAAAATTTCCACAACAAGTTCATACATGACTTGACAACATTGGAAAGAAGTTCAGCAACAGATTCATACATGACCTGACAATGCTGGAACATTCAAAGAATTTTCTGACGGCAGGTTCAGACATGACCTAACAAACTCAGAAAAACTCAAAAAAAGTATATCAACAGGTTCATACATGACCTGACATCACTTGGGAAAAAATCAAAGGGAGTTTTACCAATAGGTTCATACATGACCTGAGAATATTGGAAAACATACAAAGCAAGTTTCAACTATAGGTTCATACATGACCTGACACTTCGGAATACATCTGATGGTTCTGGAGATTTCTCACAAGAAATTCATCCAATCACAGATTTTGGAGATTCCTAACAGGGAATTTATGCAAAACAAAGATAAGCGGGAGTCTTCTTATAAGTAGATCATCCACGCAAAAAGGCTACGATGATTCTTTACAGAGAAATCAAACACAAAAAACCTCCAAGCTTTTGGGAACTCCTCAAGATGGTGAGTCATACATGACTTTCACGGAACCATCAGGAAAGACAAGGTATTCAAACTCTCTGTATGTGCCAACAACAATTGGACATTGACCGTAAGCAATGGATTACAACCAGATTCTTTAACGAATTTTGCCAACAACAATTGGACTTGATGAAAGTAAAAAAAACAATTACCGGACTACAACGGAGTTTGCCAGCAACAACTGGACTTGAAATGATGTTGGCGACAACCAAACTTCAGATATTAATCACAAATGTATTTACAAACAGACTGACAGTGATGCCAACGACAATTGGGTTTAAAATAAAAGTTGGTTACAACCAGACCTTAAGGGACACCAATTACAACTGGATTTGGTCAAAGACACTGGTGACAACCAGACTTAACAGACGATGCCAGTAACAACTGGTCTCAAAGGTCAAGGGATACAATCAACAACGAGACCTGAGATTATGCAAATGAGCGCGAAGCACTTCGGGCTATGCATGATTTGGGATTTTGCTTATATGCATGATGTATGAATGATCATGAAATGCAAATGCTGACAATATACAGACTGGAAGTTAGGGAAATCTTTATGGAGGTACTGAATCCTCAACACCAATAACTCAACCGAAGGAGTGAGTAAATGCATCAAAAGAGGATCTATCAAGTTGAACAGTTACAACTGGCCCAATAATCCTTCTAGAGAATGATAAATTTGTGCTCTCTAGAGATAGATATTGATCATCCAAGGGGAGTCTTGCAACTTGAAACTTGCGGGGAAAGACGAAAGATTTCCTTTTAATATTTCCACATGTCAAAGCAAAATTATGTTTCTCAATATGTTGAAAAATTCTTTTTTTAGTTCAAAATTCATTATTAACAAATAAATGACATTTTGCATAACAAAGAGAACCAGAGAAAAGTAGCACGTGATAGAATTTGATAGGCAAATTTGTATTTATTCAAGAATGGTAGCACGCAAATGGCGTAGCTCCATGGAATGTTACAAATTTGAAAATGTCAATAGGGAAAGGTTTACATTGAATCACAATGACTACTACTATCCCTAATAACAATGACTCCACGAGACCTCGCTTCTGAAGGGAGTAACTAGATTGATCTTCCATTTTTAGCTCTTCTGTGTTGATCAGTGACGAACCGATGCAGTCTATGCCTTTTGTCCCTAATTTTTGCCCGGATCGCCCTTTCGGGTTTTCAATCCACCGGGACGCTCCTTTTTGCCTAAGTCGCCCTTTCAGGTTTTCAACTTAGCGAGCTATCATCTTTTTTTTTATCCCTAACTTTTGCCTAGACCGCCCTTTCGGGTTTTCAGTCCACCGGGATTTGTCAGGCATAATATCTTTTGACTGCATCAGAGTTCACAGGGTGACTGAGCTCTTCGCCGTCCATAGTTGTGAGAAATAGAGCACCTCCAGAGTAGGCTCTCTTTACAACGTATGGGCCTTCATAGTTGGGAGTCCACTTCCCACGTGAATCTTTGTGTACTGGCAAGATCTTCTTGAGCACGAGATCTCCTTCCTTGAACTCTCGAGGACGGACTTTTTTGTCAAAAGCTTTCTTGATTCGTTGCTGGTACAATTGTCCTTGGCACAGAGCAGTCATACGCTTCTCATCAATGAGACTAAGTTGATCATAATTGTTCTGGATCCATTCAGCTTCGTCCAGCTTGGCTTCCATCAATATTCTCGTTGAAGGTATCTCTACTTCGATTGGGAGGACTGCGTCCATCCCATATACTAAGGAGAATGGGGTTGCCCCTGTTGAAGTGAGGACTGAGGTCCGGTATCCATGCAAAGCAAAGGGTAGCATCTCGTGCCAATCCTTATAAGTTTTCACCATCTTTTTCAAGATCTTCTTGATATTTTTATTGGCAGCTTCAACAGCACCGTTCATCTTTGGACGGTATGGAGAAGAATTATGGTGGTCAATCTTGAAACTCTCACATAATTCTGTCATTATCTTATTGTTCAAGTTTGAACCGTTGTCGGTGATGATCTTGCTTGGGATTCCATAGCGGCAGATAATCTCCTTCTTGATAAAGCGAGCAACCACATGTCTCGTCACATGGGTGTAGGAAGCAGCCTCTACCCATTTAGTAAAGTAATCGATGGCAACCAGGATGAAGCGGTGACCATTGGAAGCATTAGGTTCTATAGCACCAATCATGTCGATGCCCCACATTGAGAAAGGCCAAGGTGATGTCAAAACATTCAGTAGTGTTGGCGGTACATGCACCTTATCAGCATAAATTTGGCATTTATGACATTTCCTTGCATAGCTGAAACAATCAGACTCCATGGTCAACCAGTAATAGCCAGCTCTCAAAATCTTTTTGGCCATGGCATGTCCATTGGCATGGGTCCCAAAGGATCCTTCATGAATCTCCTTGATTAACATGTCTGCTTCGTGTCTATCCACGCATCTGAGCAGAACCATGTCATGGTTTCTCTTGTAAAGCACATCATTGCTCAAAAAGAATTTGGATGATAACCTCCTCAGAGTTTTCTTATCCAACAACGTAGCGTCTTCTGGATACTCTTGACTTAGAAGATATCGCTTGATGTCATGAAACCATGGTTTACCATCAGTTTCTTCTTCAATCAGCTGACAGTAGGCAGGCTCATCTCTTCGCTCGATTCGAATAAGTGGAGCTTCATTATGGAATCTGACTTGGTACATTGACGCTAATGTTGCCAAAGCGTCAGCCACTTGATTTTCTACTCTTGGGATGTGATGGAAAGTGATATCGTCGAAGTATTCTATCATCTTCACAACATGAGCGCGATACGGGATCAGCTTCGCATCGCGAGTTTCCCATTCTCCTTTGACTTGATAGATCACTAAGGCTGAATCTCCATACACCTCAAGGATCTTGATTCGGAGATCAATTACAGCTTCAAGACCAAGGATACAAGCTTCATATTCAGCGACATTATTCGTACAATGAAAGCACAACCTTGCTGTGAATGGGGTAAAGCCACCATTTGGATTCATCAAAACAGCTCCCACACCATGACCACTGTAATTGGAGGAACCATCGAACGCGAGCTTCCATCGAGATCCTGGTTCTGGTCCTTCATCTGGGCCTGGGATCTCACAATCCTGTACCACCATTATATCCTCATCGGGGAAATCAAACTTCAATGGCTGATAGTCTTCAACTGGTTGGTGAGCAAGATACTCTGCTAACACACTTCCCTTGATTGCCTTCTGGGTTACGTACTGGATGTCGTACTCTGACAAAAGCATCTGCCAACGGGCAAATCTTCCAGTCAAGGCAGGTTTCTCAAAGATATACTTTATTAGATCCATCTTCGAGATCAACAAAGTAGTATGGCAAATCATGTACTGCCTCAAACGACGAGCGGCCCATGCTAGCGCGCAACAAGTTTTCTCCGAAAGCGAATATCGACTTTCACAATCGGTAAACTTTTTACTCAGATAGTAAATAACATGTTCTTTCCGACCAGTTTCGTCGTGTTGCCCCAGCACGCATCCCATTGATCCTTCAAGCACAGTCATATACATGATTAATGGCTTTCCCGGGACAGGTGGAATCAAAATAGGAGGCTCTTGCAAGTAGTGACTGTCGCAACCTGAAAAATACAGTGCGCGAAAAAAACAACCGGCGAAAGAGAATGACAGGAGAGTCGCCACCGTGCGTTATTCATCCCAAAGGAGGGAAAGGAAACGCTCGAAGTAAACCTGAAAAAAGGAAAGGACAAGACGGGGTCTCGCAACCAAATCTTGGGTTCGGGAGTCGGTTATGCGAAGGGAAGGTATTAGCACCCCTACGCATCCATAGTACTCTACGGGATCCACTTTTGTAGTTTTTTGTCTAAAGGGTGCGGGTTTACCTAATGTGTTTATTTACTAAAAAGGTTAAGAGAAATGACTCGCGCGGATGTCGCATCCACTGCATACGTATCTCATCTGAATATGAGAATCAGAGTCTTCGTAGCTCGGCTGACCTATGGGTTAAGGGGATGTGTGCTCGCTAAGACATCGCGTCTTATGCCTACGTATCTCATCTGGAATGAGAATCAGAGCAAGCCGTAGTTCGGCTAACTACGGGGTTATGGATTGGGTTTTGGACGAACGACGTCACTACGCAATCTACCGGATGCTCGACCTTCGGAGACTTACTCGCCTGTAGTAGAAGGAGTAAACGTGTTGCTTTGGGTTTTAGGGTTTGGGATGCTCGAGGGCAAACAGGCAGTCCTTGACGAAGGAACCGCGCTACATGTGGGGATATGAATACAAAACACAAAACATGTATCTCAAAGTAAAATGCCACCCAGGGGCTCAAACATTGCCTCCTATCGAGGTCTTCCAACTAAGAAAGCGATAAAGTATGAGAAAGGGAAAAAATTACCACACGGATAAAGATCCGAAGCTATAGCAGTTAAAGGGGCAAGAAACCCTGAAATGTCTCCAGCTGGACCGTCAAAGGAAATCAGTCAACACGAATAATCAGAATAAAACTCCAGGGGGTATCCCACAAATAAAGTGGGAAACCACGCGAGTGTCTCTGTGAAAGCCATGTGAGCCCTCACAAAACTCGACAAAGGGTTAGAGCAGCAGGATGAAATCAAGAGAAAACAATGTCATGGAAACACAAGACAGGTTAGAATAAACAAAATAGGGTAACCCAGAGTTGCCCCTAAATCAAAATGTAACCACATGAATAATTCCATCAAAATTCACAAAAGGCTCACAAAAAAGGTATCAAATTCACCCATAATACCTCATACATTTAGAGCATTCAAATTAAAGGCATAAAGATGATGGATATAGGGCAAACCTGATTGGAGAGCTTGATTGAAATTGAGTTGCACCCGTGAGGTTTACAAGTTGATTTCCCTTCAGGGTTTGGAGGCTGCTCTGAACTCTGTTAGTTCTTCTCTCACTATCTTTTTCCTCGGGGTTTTGTTCCAAGGAAACCTCAGAGTATTTTGCTTCTCTCCCTTTTTCTCAAGTGAATCTCCCAGTGTAACTCCAAGTGTCTTTTCCTCTACTGAAACTTCAGTATTTATAGACTGATTTTCGTGGGTAATGGGCTCAAATGAGGGAGACCCAAGTCCAAAATAATTTGTTATATTTTATTTATTTATTTTATTTATTTATTTAATTAATTAATTAATTAATTAATTAAATATTTTTTTTTTTCGTTTTCTTTTCGTTTTTTTTTTTCGTTTTTTTTTTTTTTTAGGAAAAATGAAGGGTAAATTTTGGGGTATTACAGCTGCCCCTATTCAATCAACTGGAGACCCGGAAAGAAGATGGAAGTTGCTTTCGTGCTTTCGAGGTATCAAGGGATTGAATACAATAAAAGCCCAAAAATTTGCACTGAAGTGAAGTGAAGTAACAATGTCTGTCAGAATCGGCAAAGAGGTGGTCTTGAAAGAAGAATCCGTCTGGTACGGTGAGAGTCAGTCTGAATATCGAAAAAGAATGTTAAACTGGATACCAAAATAAATGGTAACACAGAAATAACCATGGCCTGAATGCCGCTCATCAGTCTGAATACTGGAAAGGATTTCGATCTGAACATCGGAAACTTGGCCTGAATGCCACAAGTCGCATCGACCTGAACGTCGAAAACTTCTTCGATCTGAACATCGGAAAGACTTGGCCTGAATGCCACTTCGATCTGAATATCGGAAAATTGGCCTGAATGCCACTTCGGTCTGGATACCGGAAAACTGGCCTGAATGCCACTTCGATATGTCGGAAAACTGGCCTGAACGCCACAAGTCGCATCGACCTGACCGTCGGAAACTTCTTCGATCTGAACATCGAAACACTGGCCTGAATGCCACTTCGGTCTGGATACCGGAAAACTGGCCTGAATGCCACTTCGGTCTGGATACCGGAAAACTGGCCTGAATGCCACTTCGGTCTGGATACCGGAAAACTGGCCTGAATGCCACAAGTTGCATCGACCTGAACGTCGGAAACTTCTTCGATCTGAACATCGGAAAATTGGCCTGAATGCCACTTCGGTCTGGACACCGGAAAACTGGCCTGAATGCCACTTCGGTCTGGATACCGGAAAACTAGCCTGAATGCCACTTCGGTCTAGATACCGGAAAACTGGCCTGAATGCCACTTCGGTCTGGATACCGGAAAACTTCATGCCTGTCAGCATTGGCAGAAATAGGGAATGATAATAGAGGCGGCGCATGGGCCAATGACACTTGCTGGGGATAACAAAGGTAAGTCATGAACAATCTTCAGTCTGAGTACTGGAAACAACTTCTAGCTTATCACTTGGGATACCGAGAATGTTTTATGCTTACATGCGTATGTTTGAATTTTTCAATGGCGTAATGCTCCATGAAAATGGAAATGCTACGCGATTTGGAAGGATGCAATATGATTCTACATGCAGGGATGCGAAATGCTGGGTAGAATGCCAAGCTGAGCCAAGGGAATCTACTGGGGAAATGATCACCATCTTCTGGACCCTGGTGTCGCATTACGCGAAAAACCGGCGGGAAACGAAAACAACAGAGCCGCCACCGTGCATTATTTATCCCAAAAGAGGGAAAGGAAACGCTCAGAGTAAACCTGGAAAAGACGTGGTCTCGCGACCAAAGAGAATGGGATCGGGAGTCGGTTATGCGAAGGGAAGGTATTAGCACCCCTACGCATCCGTCGTACTCGACGGGATCCACGCACAATAGGAAGGAAAATGGTTGCTAAAAACACTGCTCACACACACACACACACTGGCTGAAAGAGACACAAGAAAACAGACAAGACTGACTCGGCAGGATATCGCATCCTGAGCCTACTTAGTCTATCAGGCATAGACATCAGAGTCGAAGTAGTTCGGACCCGGGAAACGACACATGCTCGCTAGGATATCGCATCCTATGCATACGTATCTCCTGGGACGAAGGAGAATCAGAGCATTCGTAGCTCGGCTAACACGCACACAGACAAACACAGGCAAAGGCAAACATGGAGCCTGAATGCCAATCACTGGGCTTACATCAGCATCCGAACCAACAAACACACACAGGAAACCAACTGCCAATCGCTGGACTTATGCGGACTCCAACCAGAAAAGGATAAACAACTCACACAAACAAAACAAAAAGGGCGCCCGGAGAGATCTGCTCATCTCCTGCCTACGTACCTCATCTGGTATGAGGATCAGGGCGACGTAGTTCCCCTACGCAGGGATAAAGGACTAGCCTAACCAGATAACAGAGGGAGACACAACTAGGGAGACTACGACTCAAGCCTAGATGTTATCATGCAAATTCATCCCTAAGTTAAGGTTCCTAGCTAACTTGCACAGGAAGCAAGCCTATCCTAATCATGACTTGCACAGGAAGCAAGCCACACCTGACTTGCACAGGAAGCAAGTCAAACTAAACCTAACTTGCACAGGAAGCAAGTCAAACAAACACACAAACACAAGTAGCACACACTATATGCAAGCAATGGGCTCAATCAAGGTTAGGTTTTAGTCGAGGGGTCATATCAACCTCAACAAACGAACCACTGTAACTGGGTAGTGTTAGCTCTTAACCCTAACATTGAGAGTTAGGGTGAAGCTGATGAAAGGTGAGTGAAGATGAGACTTCACAGCTCTTATCCCTGGCCTGGGAGAGCTTAAGACAAGAATGTGTGGGTTCAGAAAGGGGGAACCCTTTTACACATTTGATACTGACTCAACTATACAATTGTACAAGATCTTGGGTTTGTATCTGCAATGCATCAACACAGTGGTGTGAGCAAAGCAGATGACACACAGAATAGCAGGGGATAGATTGCATATCCCTTGGGTTCTGCCAATTGCCTCTTCCCTTAGGAGGTCTTTGAATATGTACAAGGACAATTTTAAACAGTCACAAACATTGCCTCTTAAGGAGGACTTCAGACAGTTGCCTGGCCAAGTAACAGGCCAGGTCTTCCAGACTACATGAAGATGAGAAATTATACCTCAATGCAAATTGCTATTCAAGCAAAGCAAAGCAAAGTTCACAAGGAACTAAAAGCAACTAAAGGTACCAAATTTGAAGAACAGTTGTGATTCTGATGTTGTTGGGCTATGTGCACTCGAAACAGATGTTCAACAAGGCTGGTATTGATGAATGGTCGAAGAACTTTGGCTCAGGCTTGCTCGATTCAGCTCCAACTCGAGGCTGCCATGGATGAAGCTTCTTTAGAGCAGTAGTGGAAGATGGCTTTACAGGTGGGATACAATGCTTGCCATGAACTCAAAAATGGTGGTGAATGATGAAGCAACCAAGACCAGCTCGTGTTCTTTGGAGTTTTTTCAAGAGAAGTTCAAAAATGCAAAATGAGGGTTTGAGAGAATATGAGACTTTTTGATCTGTTTTTTAATAGTGGCTAGGGCTTTTCAGAGTGAGAATGAAGTATATATTTGCTGTTTAGTGTTTGTATTAGTTGGTTAATGGAAATGTTAAACATAATTTGCATAATGACATGCTTGGACCATTTTGCTAAAACCATGCCAATTTACATAGGGTGTATGAATATGCTCGAATTTGGGCTTTGGACAAACTCTAAACATCATTTCTGAACCATTCCAAGTGGTAAAAAACATTGGAAATGATTATTTCAAAAGTTCATTTTTCTACCTCACTTAAATAATTCATGCTACTTCAAAAAGTTCCATTTTGATTGGTGAGTTTTTGGTAAATGGTGATGACATATTTGGAAAGAGGGCATCAAATGTGACTTGTAGCAAAAAACCCCACCCAATTTGGCCAAATGGTTTGGAAGATATGCCACTTTGAAGTTCAAAAATTTGTGAGAATGATTTGATCATAACTTGCCAACCATACATGGGAATTGAGTGTTCTTGGACTTTTTGGAAATGGGAGAACAAGATCTTCAACTTTCATGTTGGGAAAAAATTCATTTGAAGCTTGTATCATGATGTAAGTTTGAGGATCAAGACTTTCCATTTTTGGCAAATTCCAATTACAGGTCAACTTTCTATTTTTGGAAATTTCTTGTCTGGCTTCAAATTCTTCCATGATGATGTTTGACATGTTAAATGAGGCTTATATGGACATGAATGAGACCTCTCAAACCAATTCCCACCATCCAATCACTGATTAAATGCACAGTTGACCAATAGTTGACTTTTTAGGGTTTCTGGTGAACTGGGCCATGACTGATGACTTCTGAGCATTCAAACCTTGACCAAAACACTTCAAAAGGACCCCTAAGTCATGTGAACATGTTGAACCAAACCTAGGGCCTTGTCTCAATGGAATTTGTACTTGCTTGCTTGACTGACTGATCTCCTGACCAGTTTGACCCAATTCTTCTGAATGGCTTGCATTTGGGCAAATGGCTATGCAATGGACCATGTTATGTTAATGACCTAATATGAAATGAATGTACAAAAGGTAGGGTGCAAATTTGAGGTGCTACAGCTGCCCCTATTCAATCAGCTGGGAACCCGAATGGATGAGAGCAACGGCTGTCAGACTTTCAGGGTAAACAGGGATTGAATACTAAGAACCGTAGAAATTTGCACTCTGCCGGAAAAATAATTAACAACGCCTGTCAGGATCGGCAAAGAAACAGTCTTGAAAGAAAAATCCGTCTGGAAAGAAATCGGCCTAAATACCGAAACAGAAACGTCGACCTGGATACCAAAATAAATGGTAACACAGGGATAACCCTGGCCTGAGCGCCGCTCGTCAGTCTGAATACTGAGCATCGGTATATGAGAGATTTGATGTCGATCTGAAAATCGGAAATTGGCCTGAACGCCACTTCGGTCTGAACACCGGAAAATTGGCATGAGTGCCATAAGTACATCGACCTGATCGTCGGAAACTTCTTCGATCTGAAAAATCGGAAATTGGCCTGAACGCCACTTCGGTCTGAACACCGGAAAATTGTCCTGAGTGCCATAAGTACATCGACCTGATCGTCGGAAACTTCTTCGGTCTGAATACCGGAAAATTGGCCTGAATGCCACTTCGGTCTGAATACCGCCTCGGTCTGAACACCAAGGATATCGGGTTGTAGGTATGAAATGGGTGACTGGCCAAAGCGTGAATTGGTTTGTGTTCCAAAACACTCAACATCCTGAAGAGGGCTAGCAAAGCAGTCTTGTTAGAGGATGGACATTCGATTCCATAGGGAATACGAATCTTACTCAGTTGGGGAGGACGACTTCGACCCAAGAGCGCATGAGACATATCATCTATAGCCGTCAAAACGTAGATAATACACTCGCATGGAAGATTATCCATAACCGGGTTGCAGGTTGTTAAATGGATAAGCGACCGACAACATCCTGAAGAGAGCAAAGGCAAACTTGTTAAAGGATGGACATCCGATTCCACGAGGAATAACGAATCTTACTCTGCTGGAGAAAACAATCAAAAGACTGACCAGAGAGTGCATGAGACATATTATCTATAGCCGTCAAAACGTAGATAATACACTCGCAAGGAAGATTATCCATAACCGGGTTGGAGGTTGTTAAATGGATAAATCAACCGACATCATCCTGAAGAGAGCAAAGGCAAACTTGTTAAAGGATGGACATTCGATTCCATAGGGAATACGAATCTTACTCAGCTGGGGAGGACGACTTCGACCCAAGAGCGCATGAGACATATCATCTATAGCCGTCAAAACGTAGATAATACACTCGCATGGAAGATTATCCATAACCGGGTTGCAGGTTGTTAAATGGATAAGCGACCGACAACATCCTGAAGAGAGCAAAGGCAAACTTGTTAAAGGATGGACATCCGATTCCACGAGGAATAACGAATCTTACTCTGCTGGAGAAAACAATCAAAAGACTGACCAGAGAGTGCATGAGACATATTATCTATAGCCGTCAAAACGTAGATAATACACTCGCAAGGAAGATTATCCATAACCGGGTTGGAGGTTGTTAAATGGATAAATCAACCGACATCATCCTGAAGAGAGCAAAGGCAAACTTGTTAAAGGATGGACATTCGATTCCATAGGGAATACGAATCTTACTCAGCTGGGGAGGACGACTTCGACCCAAGAGCGCATGAGACATATCATCTATAGCCGTCAAAACGTAGATAATACACTCGCATGGAAGATTATCCATAACCGGGTTGCAGGTTGTTAAATGGATAAGCGACCGACAACATCCTGAAGAGAGCAAAGGCAAACTTGTTAAAGGATGGACATCCGACTCCACGAGGAATAACGAATCTTACTCTGCTGGAGAAAACAATCAAAAGACTGACCAGAGAGTGCATGATACATATTATCTATAGCCGTCAAAACATAGATAATACACTCGCAAGGAAGATTATCCATAACCGGGTTGGAGGTTGTTAAATGGATAAATCAACCGACATCATCCTGAAGAGAGCAAAGGCAAACTTGTTAAAGGATGGACATTCGATTCCGAACAAAGGAATACGAATCTTACTCAACTGGGGAGGACGACTTCGACCCAAGAGCGCATGAGATATATTATCTATAGCCGTCAAAACGTAGATAACATACTCGCAAGGAAGATTATCCATAACCGGGTTGCAGGTTGTTAAATGGATAAACGACCGAAAAGAAAGGCATCAGGGTACCAGGACTAGGTATGCAAAAGATGACCAATCAAAAGAGGATAAAGTTGCTAACTCTGAGCAAATACCCAAAAGGAAGGGGAAGACCCACTGGGGACAATACTGCTTGATTAGGGCAAGTATCCAGAGGGGAAAGAATATCAATACCGCAAACCGGATACTGATAACTGCAAAGAGGGGATTACATCTACCGGTTTGTAGGCAGAAAACCACAGAAAAGTAACCAGTCATCAATAGGATGAGCACAAAGGGTTAACTCTAACAAGGGGATGAAAGTGGGATTTTACAACTACCAGCTAGTAGGTAGAAAACCACCAAGATAGGACTTACAACTGCTGGTTTGTAGGCAGAGGCCAACACAATCTGCTGAGGATAAGATGAATGAGTGCCGGTTAGTGAGTCACTATTCATTTATGCCCCAGGGAGGCACAAGAGACAGTTACAAGGAAGCCAGTTTAGGATTGATCCAAAAAGGCAAACTGAATCAAGACTCATCCTAATGAGGAAAGAACTCAATAGGGAACACCCATCCCGTTATGTGTGGGGAGGGAACGGAAACAACCGTCATCCACGAGGATGTATCTCAGTGGGAAAATGGCAGGAAAGGATAGACACTTTCTGCTTAAGGGGTTGGCTCTACATGGAGAGATCAGACACACCCATATCTGCTAGGGAGGACCTACTGGAGAGATCTGTATCAACAAATAGCAGGAGACAACCATCAACAAATACACGGCAACAGCTGCATCATGAGTATCCGAATGCTATGATTATGCATGTATGCATTATGCATGATGAATGTATGATGAATGCTGACAAACAGACATGTAAACACAGGTCCAGGGATCAACCACCCGGTACTACTCTTCTTCCATAGGGAAGGCCAAAAACACCAGAGAGCAAACGCTATCTGCTGGAAACCGGGATATCAGGGAACAACACCATCCTGCAGGGAGAGGAGAAGACTGCTCTGCTGGAGAGAGGAAAGCTAACGTCTTCAGTAAACACTCTACTTGGGGAACTGCCCCACAAAAGTATTTCAAAAGCAACCTTGCTGGGAATGCCCCACGGTAGGGCTCAAACAAACCTATACTGGAGATGCCCCACAATAGGGCTAACAGGGACTTGGAGAAAGAATGTTGTACTGCCGGGTAACTTCAACCAACACTGCACTGAGCAACCTTGCTGAGGAGAAACCAAAAGAGGTTCGATAGGAGAAAGATAAAGTTATGCTCGAGATACGAACAAATGTCTTACCTGTTGGTAATCATACCACCCTCGGAAGAGCACTGCGGATCTCCTAAGTATCCTTCCATCATTGTGAACGTTCACTTTGTTTAAGAACAATTTTTTTGAAAAATTTGTTTATTTTGAAAACAATGATACTTTATCAATTAAAACATGCAAAACATTTGTTGAGTTGGAACAAAGAAGAGTGCAAATAACTGGATAAAAGCTCAAATTGATGTGATGGAATGGTAGTCTGCAAAGGGCAAGACTCCATAGATCTGTACAAGTTTGAAATCGGTGATATATATTGGAGAGGGCTACATTGAACATAATGACCTTTCCTCTACCATTCCGAATTTTCGATGTATTCGGAGCTTCGGTCGACGACGAATCGAGAATCCCTGACGGATGACAGATATAGAGCACAGTCTTGTCAAGATGCAGTTACTTGCCAAATCCCTAATTTTTGCCTAGATTGCCCTAGTGTGAGGTGCTCAATCTAACGGGATGCAGACTCTTTTTTCAATGTCTCTAACTTTTGCCTGGATCGCCCTTTCGGGTTTTCGATCCACCGAGACGCTCCTTTTTGCCTAAGTCACCCTTTGGGGTGTTCGACTTAGCGAGCTATTCTGTTTTTTGTTTTTTTTTTTTTTTGGTTTTAGGCGAAGTATTTCTTGACTGCATCGGAATTCACAGGACGAGTGAACTTCTCCATCCATTGTTGTAAGTGTCAAACATTGCCTGAAAAGGCTCTCTTGACAACATATGGACATCCATAGCTTGGGGCTTCACTTGCCCCTGGAATCGAGCACGAAAGACAAGACCTTCTTGAGCACAAGGTCACCTTCTCGGAACACACGAGGCTTGACCTTCTTGTCGAATGCTTTTTCACTCTCTGCTGATATAACTGACCATGACACATGGCAGTTGATCTCTTCCTTCTTTCAGCCGGATTCAGCATCAGTCAACTTGGGACTTTGAGGGTGCTATTTCTCTTTTGTTTTTTTTTTCTTTCTTTTTCTTTCTTTTGATTTCTTTTGATTTTGCACCCTCTTTTTCTTCTTTTCTTTTTTCTTTTTTTTCCTTCTCTTTTTTTTTTTGATAATGCCCCAGTTGGCTGTTCTGCTGATTCTCGAGATGCAGCTGAGTGATCTTCTTTTCTTGCTCAAGAAGTCGGGAAATCTTGTCAGGAATTCCTTCAACATCATCTTCTTCCGCTTCGAATACAGGGAATTCAAAATTGGGAGATGACGTCTGATCACTATGTTCAATGGGTTTAAAAACAACCTGCATAATGATTTTGAGTATAAAAAGCACTTTGAAAATCAAACAAGACAATCGTTATGCAGATGAAAAGATTGCTTTTATTCTTGTTTTTAGGGTTTTTTGTGATCACCAGTTTCATGCAAAAAGCGAAAAGGGAAAACAAATGGAAAAACAAATGTTTAACATGAATTTATTTGAATGAAAATATCATTGCACAAAATATTGCCAACAATGTGATCACTTCTCCTTTTGGCATGGGAGAAGGGTTTTTAAACAAAGTGATTATTACTCTGACTTATGAACAACTGTAGGAAAGCCCACAGTGACCCAATTGTGATAGATCCCACCGGGGATGACAACTGTCAGTATCTCTTGCATCAGCAGCTTCTGTTTTCTGAACAACCCTTCTGAAGAAAAAGTCGGCGCCAGCCCAGGACTTGTTATCTTCAAGCTTGATTATCACGGGGACCCAAGTCTTCAAAGTTCAAAATACCTGACCTCACGAGGTCTTGAACCTTCATCTTCAACTGAAAGCAACTATCCACATCATGACCAGGAGCTCCTGAATGATACACACAATGCTGCTCAGGCCTATACCACCACCGAGGGTTGTCGGGTATAGCCGGCGGGTCTCTAGGAGTAATCAAGTTCCGCTCTATCAAAGAGGGATACAACTCTGAGTACGATATAGGGATCGGGTCAAAAATGATCCTCTTCCTCTCATTACCCGTATTGGCTTGATTATCATTGGGAGGTTGGTAAGCCTGCTGTTGTGGACGATGTTGCTGATGTTGATACTGCTGAGTTGGTCTTCTTTGTCGCTGTGGAGTTTGAGTTGCTGGGATAGTCACAGCAGCGACCTGACGATATGGTCCTCTGTTCGCATTCCTTCGACGGTGCACAGCATTTGTTTCACTCTCTCCTCTTCTGGGTGCCTCAGAGAATGGCTTCTTAGAACTTGAAGAGTTTGAAGAGCCAGGATCTTGAATCTTTCCTACTTTGATAAGGCTCTCAGTTCTCTCCCCATAGACAACGACATCTGAAAAGCTTCCAAATGGGCAACTCCCCATTCGGTCCATGAAAACACCCTGCAGGGTTCCAATGAACATGTCCGTTAGCTCTCTCTCCAGCATAGGAGGTTGCACTCTAGCGGCTAGCTCACGCCATCTCTGGGCATACTCTTTGAAGCTTTCCTTGGATTTTTGACACAAGTTCTGCAATTGGGTTCGGCTTGGCGCCATGTCCATGTTGTGCTTGTACTGCCTCAGAAAGGCTTCACCCAGATCTTTCCAGCTTCTGACTGATTCTTGCTTCATATCCATGTACCAGTCCAAAGACGCCCCAGATAGACTATCTTGGAAAAAGTACATCCACATCTTTTCGTCATCAGTATAAGCAGAGATTTTCCTGAAGTAAGCTTGCACATGGGTGCGAGGACAAGAGGTACCGTTGTACTTTTCGAATGAGGGTGCCTTGAACTTGTACGGGATTCTCAAACCCTCTACCAGCCCCATATTTGTAACATCAAATCCGAGGGAGTTCTGGCATTCCATCGCACGGATCTTCTCAGCCAGGGCATCAACCTTACGATCCTTATCCTCAATTCTGACCACTTCATCATCCTCACTCAGCAACGTGAACATGTCCTCTTGTTGGTCGACAAACGGAGCTGGATGACGAATCGGAGCCCGGGTAGCTCTGACATTGACCTCTGCAGCAAGAGGCTATCCATTGATTCTTATTCCTCTTAACTCTTCCCCGACGGCGTAGTCGTTAGTGGGAGCAGCAACATTGATAGTCTCATGAGCGGGTGCAGCAACAGGCGAAGCACGGTTGGAAGTCTGAAGTACAGTCTCTTGTCTCTGAACCAAGGCTCGGAGCTCTTCCTGACCTTGAGCAACCCCTTGCATCATCGTTATGAACTGGGCCATGTTCGCCCTCATCTCAGCCAACTCGGTCTGAACTTGATCCATGCTTCTTTGTTGATTAAGTCTGGTAGAATACCGGTGTGGTCTTTGATCAGCTATCCTGCCTGACACAGGAACCAGAATGAGAAGTCTTGTCCCCAAAACATGTCTGTAATGCAAGGATCACATGTGCATGATATGCGTATGATGCGGATGCTATTTTATCATGAATGATCCTGAAAAGGATATGCGTATGGGAGTTAACTTTTTTCATGCATTATTATTTTTTGGAAACTAAACATGCTATGATGCAAATGATGGAGCCAAGACTGGCAGGCTGTGCATCTTAGAACACCGGATCGGAGCTTTGGCTTGAATTCTGATCACAAACATCTGAAACCCAAAGTCAATCTGATCAACTGGCATCTGAACCCATATCTGGAGAACTGAGTCACCATCTAGTCACCGACCGGTCACCATCAGTACCTGTTAAAATGATCATTCCCTACCCACTCACGGGTGTCGTCTAGGCCAGGGTAAGGTCGAGAGAAACGCAGCATAAATAACCTTTCGCAAAATATCATCCTGTGCACACCCGATGCATGCACCGATAATATCCCACCAGGGTCTGAACTGCTCGTGATATCAATGTTCCGCTAAGTGGCGCAATACCACCCGCTTCCCATGAATCACTCTATTCCTAATTATCCTAGATTTCACTCATGGCCTGGGTATTGGGCCTTTTACCTCAAGTGACTCCCACCCCAACAGAGAAACACAGCCAACACAGTAGATGAATATGAATGCAAACATTAATGCACACGATAAATGCAAACAATAAATGCACATATATACAATGAATGCAATAAATAACAGCACAAAGCAACCAAAACCCCAACCTAGAGAGCGCTAGGAGAGACTCGCTCAGGGAAGATGGACCAGCAAGAGGTCAACTTCTCTATGTCCCCAGCAGAGTCGCCAGCTGTCGCATTACGCGAAAAACCGGCAGGAAACGAAAATAACAGAGCCGCCACCGTGCATTATTTATCCCAAAAGAGGGAAAGGAAACGCTCAGAGTAAACCTGGAAAAGACGTGGTCTCGCGACCAAAGAGAATGGGATCGGGAGTCGGTTATGCGAAGGGAAGGTATTAGCACCCCTACGCATCCGTCGTACTCGACGGGATCCACGCACAATAGGAAGGAAAATGGTTGCTAAAAACACTGCTCACACACACACACACTGGCTGAAAGAGACACAAGAAAACAGACAAGACTGACTCGGCAGGATATCGCATCCTGAGCCTACTTAGTCTATCAGGCATAGACATCAGAGTCGAAGTAGTTTGGACCCGGGAAACGACACATGCTCGCTAGGATATCGCATCCTATGCATACGTATCTCCTGGGACGAAGGAGAATCAGAGCATTCGTAGCTCGACTAACACGCACACAGACAAACACAGGCAAAGGCAAACATGGAGCCTGAATGCCAATCACTGGGCTTACATCAGCATCCGAACCAACAAACACACACAGGAAACCAACTGCCAATCGCTGGACTTATGCGGACTCCAACCAGAAAAGGATAAACAACTCACACAAACAAAACAAAAAGGGCGCCCGGAGAGATCTGCTCATCTCCTGCCTACGTACCTCATCTGGTATGAGGATCAGGGCGACGTAGTTCCCCTACGCAGGGATAAAGGACTAGCCTAACCAGATAACAGAGGGAGACACAACTAGGGAGACTACGACTCAAGCCTAGATGTTATCATGCAAATTCATCCCTAAGTTAAGGTTCCTAGCTAACTTGCACAGGAAGCAAGCCTATCCTAATCATGACTTGCACAGGAAGCAAGCCACACCTGACTTGCACAGGAAGCAAGTCAAACTAAACCTAACTTGCACAGGAAGCAAGTCAAACAAACACACAAACACAAGTAGCACACACTATATGCAAGCAATGGGCTCAATCAAGGTTAGGTTTTAGTCGAGGGGTCATATCAACCTCAACAAACGAACCACTGTAACTGGGTAGTGTTAGCTCTTAACCCTAACATTGAGAGTTAGGGTGAAGCTGATGAAAGGTGAGTGAAGATGAGACTTCACAGCTCTTATCCCTGGCCTGGGAGAGCTTAAGACAAGAATGTGTGGGTTCAGAAAGGGGGAACCCTTTTACACATTTGATACTGACTCAACTGTACAATTGTACAAGATCTTGGGTTTGTATCTGCAATGCATCAACACAGTGGTGTGAGCAAAGCAGATGACACACAGAATAGCAGGGGATAGATTGCATATCCCTTGGGTTCTGCCAATTGCCTCTTCCCTTAGGAGGTCTTTGAATATGTACAAGGACAATTTTAAACAGTCACAAACATTGCCTCTTAAGGAGGACTTCAGACAGTTGCCTGGCCAAGTAACAGGCCAGGTCTTCCAGACTACATGAAGATGAGAAATTATACCTCAATGCAAATTGCTATTCAAGCAAAGCAAAGCAAAGTTCACAAGGAACTAAAAGCAACTAAAGGTACCAAATTTGAAGAACAGTTGTGATTCTGATGTTGTTGGGCTATGTGCACTCGAAACAGATGTTCAACAAGGCTGGTATTGATGAATGGTCGAAGAACTTTGGCTCAGGCTTGCTCGATTCAGCTCCAACTCGAGGCTGCCATGGATGAAGCTTCTTTAGAGCAGTAGTGGAAGATGGCTTTACAGGTGGGATACAATGCTTGCCATGAACTCAAAAATGGTGGTGAATGATGAAGCAACCAAGACCAGCTCGTGTTCTTTGGAGTTTTTTCAAGAGAAGTTCAAAAATGCAAAATGAGGGTTTGAGAGAATATGAGACTTTTTGATCTGTTTTTTAATAGTGGCTAGGGCTTTTCAGAGTGAGAATGAAGTATATATTTGCTGTTTAGTGTTTGTATTAGTTGGTTAATGGAAATGTTAAACATAATTTGCATAATGACATGCTTGGACCATTTTGCTAAAACCATGCCAATTTACATAGGGTGTATGAATATGCTCGAATTTGGGCTTTGGACAAACTCTAAACATCATTTCTGAACCATTCCAAGTGGTAAAAAACATTGGAAATGATTATTTCAAAAGTTCATTTTTCTACCTCACTTAAATAATTCATGCTACTTCAAAAAGTTCCATTTTGATTGGTGAGTTTTTGGTAAATGGTGATGACATATTTGGAAAGAGGGCATCAAATGTGACTTGTAGCAAAAAACCCCACCCAATTTGGCCAAATGGTTTGGAAGATATGCCACTTTGAAGTTCAAAAATTTGTGAGAATGATTTGATCATAACTTGCCAACCATACATGGGAATTGAGTGTTCTTGGACTTTTTGGAAATGGGAGAACAAGATCTTCAACTTTCATGTTGGGCAAAAATTCATTTGAAGCTTGTATCATGATGTAAGTTTGAGGATCAAGACTTTCCATTTTTGGCAAATTCCAATTACAGGTCAACTTTCTATTTTTGGAAATTTCTTGTCTGGCTTCAAATTCTTCCATGATGATGTTTGACATGTTAAATGAGGCTTATATGGACATGAATGAGACCTCTCAAACCAATTCCCACCATCCAATCACTGATTAAATGCACAGTTGACCAATAGTTGACTTTTTAGGGTTTCTGGTGAACTGGGCCATGACTGATGACTTCTGAGCATTCAAACCTTGACCAAAACACTTCAAAAGGACCCCTAAGTCATGTGAACATGTTGAACCAAACCTAGGGCCTTGTCTCAATGGAATTTGTACTTGCTTGCTTGATTGACTGATCTCCTGACCAGTTTGACCTAATTCTTCTGAATGGCTTGCACTTGGGCAAATGGCTATGCAATGCTATGCAATGGACCATGTTATGTTAATGACCTAATATGAAATGAATGTACAAAAGGTAGGGTGCAAATTTGAGGTGCTACACCTGGCAAGGCTATTGGAGATGCACAGTGCAAAGAACTCTGTGGGGAGATGACTAGCCATGCGGTGTTCTGTCCATACCGAGACTCTGATCGGGGAAAGAATGGCATTGGAAGACTGCTGCTGAGGAAAGCTACAATGGTTCTGGCAACCATGATTTGCGAGAGATGACTCAGCAGGGGGAGCAAACACTGATACGGTACCGAGGTTCTGCTTCAAGGAAAGAAACCATGGATCTGGCATTGGGATTATCGATCTGGCATCGAACTCTAAGGAGCAGCCACTTCTGCTGGGAAGATACAGTCTGGCACTGTCAACTCCGCTGGGGATATATAGTCTGGCACTGTCAACTCTACTGGGGAGTGTATGTCCTGAAACAAACGCTTGGGGAAGTACAGTGGTGAGAACCTGCTGGGGATTGAAGAATCCAACACTCTGATCAGCTCTGCAGGGATAAGACACCAGATTCGTCTGTTGGCGACTTCACTGGGGAAGATATTCACGATCGTCCGCAGGGGATTTTAATGGAATGCCCCGAGGGTATCTGTTCTGAATAGACGATCCAAAGCACTTAAAATTTACAGCAATTTTAAATGTTTATTAAGCATGTACCTGTAAAGCCCTTATGTGTCATGATGCAATGTTTATCAAAAATTCGGACGTCATTTTTGCAAACAAAACAGTAAAATGAAAATGAAAACAGAGATATATTGAATAACATGATTTTATTGATTGAATGGCCTCTGAATAGGCATTTACACTAAGAAGCAATCCCTGGAAAGAGGTAATCGCACAATAGATAAAAACAGAAATTAATCTAATGGCAATGTGAAATGGATTTCTATTGGGTTCCAATTCTGCTATGACTTGCCCGTCTTCAAGATCCTCCAGATGATCATCTTTCTGAAAGAGTGATTGGACTGTTTCCTATCCTTCAAAAATTTCCAGTCATTGGCACGAGATGAGATTCAGAACTACTCAGAACGCAGTCATTCGCTTAATCCCTAACTTCTGCCTGGATCGCCCTTTTCGGGTTTTCAATCCACAGGGATACCCATTTTTGCCTAAGTTGCCTTTTCAGGTTTTCAACTTACCGGGTGTACAATCCTTTTTTTATTTTTGTCCCTAATTTTTGCCCGAACCTTTTCATTTTCTTGGTTCGCCGGGACGCCCATTTTTGCCTGGACTACTCTTTTTTACTGTCCAGCGGGTCTATTTTACGCGAAGTATTTTTTAACTGCGTCTGAGTTCACAGGGGAAGTGAAGTTTTCACCATCCATAGTTGCAAGCATTAAGGCCCCACCATCAAAAACCTTGGTGACAATATACGGTCCATCATAGTTAGGAGTCCACTTGCCCCTGTGATCTGTCTGAGGAGGAAGGATCCTTTTCAACACTAAATCTCCGACTTGGAAACAACGAGGACGCACCTTCTGATCAAAAGCTCTCTTCATCCGACTCTGATACAACTGCCCATGACAAATGGCTGCCATTCGCTTCTCTTCGATAAGACTCAACTCATTGAACCTTGTCCGAATCCATTCAGCTTCATCTAACTTGACATCCAACAGGACTCTTAGAGAAGGAATCTCCACTTCAACAGGTAGGACTGCTTCCATACCATACACCAGGGAGTAAGGGGTTGCCCCGGTCGATGTACGTACTGAAGTACGGTACCCATGCAAGGCGAAGGGTAGCATCTCATGCCAATCTCTGTACGTGACGACCATCTTCTGCACAATCTTCTTTATGTTCTTATTTGCCGCCTCAACAGCGCCGTTCATCTTAGGGCGGTAAGGGGAAGAGTTGTGATGCTGAATGTTGAAGTTCTGACACAACTCCTTCATCATTTTGTTGTTGAGATTAGAACCATTATCAGTAATGATTCTTTCGGGAATCCCATAGCGACAAATGATTTCTTTCTTGATAAAACGGGCAACCACATGTCTGGTGACATTCGCGAACGACGCTGCCTCAACCCACTTGGTGAAATAGTCGATGGCAACAAGGATGAAGCGATGCCCATTGGAAGCAGTCGGCTCAATCTTTCCAATCATGTCAATGCCCCACATGGCAAACGGCCACGGCGAAGACATCACATTCAGAGGATTCGGCGGTACATGCACCTTATCAGCATAAATCTGGCATTTATGGCACTTCCGAGCATACTTGAAACAATCTGATTCCATGGTCATCCAATAATAACCCGCTCTCAACAATTTCTTAGCCATTGCATGTCCGCCGGCATGAGTACCGAAGGAACCTTCATGAACTTCCTGTATTAATATGTCCGCCTCGTGTCTGTCCACACATCTGAGCAAAACCATGTCGAAGTTCCTCTTATACAACACATCGTCTTTGTTCAAGAAGAAACTGCCTGCCAATCTTCTCAAAGTCTTTCTGTCATTGTTGGATGCCCCTGCAGGGTACTCTTGATTCTTCAGAAAGCACTTGATATCGTGATACCAGGGCTTGTCATCGACTACCAGTTCAGCAGCAAACACATGCGCGGCCCTGTCAAGGCGCATCACATCGATCCTGGGAGCATGGTTCCAACGAATTACCTTGATCATGGAGGATAGAGTAGCAAGTGCGTCTGCCATCTGGTTCTCATCACGAGGTATATGATACAATTTTACCGTTGTGAAGAAAGTCAAAAGTCTTCTCGTGTAATCTCTGTAGGGGACCAGAGTGGGCTGGAGAGTATTCCAATCACCATTCACTTGATTGATCACCAGAGCTGAATCTCCGAAGATGTCCAGAGTCTTGATTCTCAGATCAATGGCTTGCTCAATACCCAAGATACAGGCCTCGTACTCAGCTTCGTTATTTGTGCACTCAAAAGTCAAACGAGCGGTGAAAGGCATGTGGGCACCCTTCGAAGTAGTAATGACAGCGCCAATTCCACTTCCTCTAGCATTGACAGCCCCATCAAACAACAAAGTCCACTTTTCGTTTGGATCAGGTCCCTCCTCAACAACTGGCTCTTCACAGTCTTTTATCTTGAGGAACATGATGTCTTCATCAGGGAATTCAAACTTCATTGGCTCATAATCATCAATCGGTTGCTCGGCAAGGTAGTCTGACAAAATACTCTCTTTGATGGCCTTCTCTGACGTGTACTGAATATCATACTCTGTTAAAATCATTTGCCAACGAGCGAACCTTCCGGTGAGAGCTGGCTTCTCGAATATGTATTTCACTGGATCCATCTTAGAAATCAACAAGGTAGTATGGTTCAACATATACTGTCTCAGTCGGCGAGCAGCCCAGGCCAAAGCACAGCAAGTTTTCTCAAGCTGCGAATATTTGATTTCACAGTCGGTAAACTTTTTGCTAAGGTAGTATATGGCATGCTCTTTTCGACCAGACTCGTCATGCTGACCCAATACACACCCCATCGAGTTCTCGGACACTGACAGGTACATTATCAGAGGTCTCCCAGGAACTGGAGGTATAAGGATTGGAGGTTTCTGTAGATACTCTTTTATCTTCTCGAAAGCCCTTTGACAATCTTCATTCCACCTGATAGCCTGATCTTTCCTCAGCAATTTGAAAATTGGCTCACACGTGGCTGTTAGGTGAGAGATGAACCTTGCAATGTAGTTCAACCTCCCTAAGAAACTACGGACTTGCTTCTCTGTTCTTGGCTCAGGCATTTCCTGTATTGCTTTCACTTTGTCAGGATCCACCTCAATCCCTTTTCCGCTAACAATAAAACCCAACAATTTTCCCGATCTCACCCCGAAAGTGCACTTGTTCGGATTAAGTCTCAGTTTGAATTTCCTCAAACGTTCAAACAATTTCTGCAGATTCACCAAATGTTCTTCTTCTGTCTGAGATTTGGCAATCATATCGTCCACATAAACCTCGATTTCATGATGAATCATATCATGGAACAGAGTCACCATTGCTCGCTGATATGTTGCTCCGGCATTTTTCAGACCAAACGGCATCACCTTGTAGCAGAAGGTGCCCCATGGGGTTATGAAAGTTGTCTTTTCCATGTCCTCTGGTGCCATCTTGATTTGGTTATAGCCAGAAAAGCCATCCATGAAGGAGAATACCGAGAACTGAGCTGTATTATCCACTAAAACGTCGATGTGAGGTAATGGGAAATCATCTTTAGGGCTAGCTCTGTTCAGATCCCGATAGTCGACACACATCCGTACCTTTCCGTCCTTCTTAGGTACTGGGACGATGTTCGCAACCCATGGCGGATAATTGGTAACTGCTAGAAACCCTGCATCCAACTGCTTTTGCACTTCTTCCTTTATCTTGACAGCCATCTCTGGTCTTGTTCTTCTGAGCTTCTGCTTGACCGGAGGACAACCTTCTTTGAGAGGCAAGCGGTGTACCACGATGTCTGTGTCCAGCCCAGGCATGTTCTGATAAGACCAGGCGAAGATGTCAACGTATTCTTGCAGCAATTCAATCAGCCCTTTCTTCACATTATCTTCCAAAGCAGCCCCTATTTTGATTTCTCTCTTGGCGTCTTCGGTGCCGAGATTAATCACTTCAACAGACTCTTGATGCGGTTGAATAACCCTTTCCTCTTGTTTTAATAACCTGGTAAGTTCTTCAGGGAGTTCACAGTCTTCATCACCCTCTTCTTCAGCTTGAAAGATTGGATTTTCAAAGTCAAAACGAGCCATAGCAGAACCGTTATCAATAGGATCCGGTGTTGTGCATCTGCATGAGTGATGGTATGTGCTTATGAGTGTGAACAAGAAGTGAAAACTAAACGAAACATTGCCATTTTTTTATTTTTTATTTATTTTGAAAAACTGCAAAAATAGAAAGACAGGGAACGAAATATTTGAATGCAAAAAGACGTCCTTTATTTATGATAAAAAATGCAAGCGTCACATAGATGGGCCCTACAATGAGTCATTACGCCCTGGGCGGAACGTAAGACTTGGACATGCATGAATAAACAAAGAAAATTACTCTTCAAGAAGAGTGACTTGGATAATCTCTTCAGAAGACCAATTGTTGATGACTTCACCCGGGATCCTCGGACGCACCCAGTTGTCAATGTCACAATCACTATCCCCATCTTCTTCGTTGACTGCAGAGACTTGACCATACTGAATGATGCCAGCACTGGAGAAAGTGATCGGCCCCTGAAGCGTTGTAGAAGTCAAAACTGGCTGATACCCAATCCCGAACTTATCTTCTTTCACTGGTAATTCCAACAGACGCCCCCAACCGGGAGCAACACCTGAATCCACCACGGCCCGTGCCTGCTTAAAGGATGAGATAGCGGCACCCGCTTTAACCTCTTCCACCAGAGCTGCATCCTTGATTTGAACTGATTCAAAAGCCTGACACAGAGTCTCATGAATTTCACCTTCTACTTCTACATACTTGAACGTAGACAGGTTACTGACCAGGATGTCTTCCTCACCACAGACGGTGATAATTCGTCCGTTGACCGGAAACTTAATCTTCTGGTGTAGAGTTGAAGAGACTGCCCCAGCATTATGGATCCAAGGACGACCCAGCAGGCAACTGTAGGAAGGACTGATATCCATCACGTAGAAGACAGTGTTGAAGGTTTGTGATCCAATCAGAATTGGCAATTCTACCTCTCCAAACACCGATCTCTTAGAACCATCGAAGGCTCTCACAATAAGATCTGAAGGTTTCAAGACCAAACCCTCTACTTCTAACTTCGACAGGGCTCTCTTGGGTAGCACATTGAGAGAGGAGCCTGTATCCACCAGAACATGCGATAGCACGGTGTCTCTGCATTCCATCGAGATGTGCAGAGCCTTGTTATGATTGCGTCCGGCTGGTGTTAAGTCAGAATCAGTAAAACCTAACCCGTTGCTTGTATGCACATTGGCAAAGATCCCTTCTAGTTGGTTTACCGAGATCTCTTGAGGTACATAAGCAGCATTAAGAACCTTCAGAAGTGCCTCCCTGTGTGCCTCCGAACACAATAGGAGCGAGAGAATGGATATCTTGGACGGAGTCTGAATCAACTGATCGACTACCTTGTAATCGCTTTTCTTTATGATTCTCAGAAGCTCGTCCACATCCTTTGCAAAAGTGGGCTCAGAACCTCCCTGGGGTGCAGAGGTACCCTCATTCACGGCTTGTTTGCCCTTGGCTTTCAGCACAGCATCAGCATTATCAGCTTGGGTAACCGGTGGTGAGAACAGTCTACAACTCCTAGTGAATCGCCCGATTCCTCCGACATTATCCACTGCGGGACCTTCAAGTTCAGGCTTCTGACCCTCTTCTACTTTCAGTGGCCGTTCCACCCTATGATCGTGCGTATACACGCTTCCCCCATAATGCCACGGAATGGCCCTTTCACTGGTGAAAGGTAAAGGACCAGGGGTTGTGATGGTCATAGTAGATCGTCGCACTGGTGGCACGGGTTGCGCTTCTGGCGCACTGATCTGATTAGTTGGGTAGAAAATGGTGATAGTAGCAATATCACAGTCGTACTCAGAAATTTCATTCATTGAAATGCAAGCATCCGAAACATCGGAATCAAGTTCAATTACATCATTATGGATTACAGAAACCGTAGGAACAACATCTGCGAATTCATCAGTAGCATCTTCAAACCCTTCTTCCTCAACCCCTTCCGCAGACTCTTGGACAGACAGACCCTCAACCTGGAGGATACCTTTGTCGAGCAAGGCCTGAATACCCTGATGTAGTTTCAAACAACCTCCACTCTGAGTGGCACAATCCAAACAACCCTTCCCACAACCGGGGAAAACGTCGGCCTTCAGCAAGCATCCTTTAACATCCGACAATGGAGTCTTCAGCTTCAACACATCCTTAATGGACTTGGCTTCTCCCTCTACCAAATTAACGTTCGCACCACCATGCTGGGGCATGGGATTGTTGACGACATTCGGAGCTGGTGCAAGGTCGATGGCCTTTGAATCTATGAGGTTCTGAACTACGTGCTTAAAAGCTTTGCAGTTCTCAATGTCATGGCCAGGTGCCCCAGAGTGGAAGCTACACCTAGCGTTGGCGTCGTAACCCACCGGAAGTCTACCAACAGGAGGAGCCAGAGTGCGCAATTGCACAAGTTGTAGTTGTTGAAGACTAGAAAGCAACTGGGCGTACGACATTGGAAGGGTGTCGAAACGCCGGTCCATCATCCTTTGCCTCTGTTGATAAGCGGGTTTGTTACCCGGTTGTTGCTGCTGTTGATACTGAGCTGGTTGACGTTGTGATTGTTGTTGTTGTAGTGGTGCTGCAGCTGGAATGGTCACCCCTGCGGCAGTACGTGTTATGCAAGACATGCTAATGAATATGCAAATGCAATGACATGTTTATCAATTCCAAAAGTATTCTACCCCCTTGATTCCAGTCTCACATTTGATAAACAGTGTAAGAAGAAAACCCCGACTAGAATCAAGAAGAAGATTTAAACCTCCTTGAAAAGGATAAACATGTGTTAAATGATATGAATGCAAATGATGTGATGATGTGAATGCAATGTAGTGGCATGTCAATCAGGATTGCTGTATCTGCTTGAACATCTGTCAGGTTGCACTGTCTGGAGAGAAATCAAGAGCACACCAAACAAAGGTCATGGGATGGATCATGTTATCCTTAATATCAACCACCCATTTCGGCGGATTATGGTTTACACCTTATCAACACCCGAGTTTCATTGATATTAAGGATACCTGATCGGATCAACCATGAATCAAGGGTTTGTCGCAAGTCACGAGCATGGAGTTTAGGTTAAGAACCACCCAAAAGGAGTGTACTAAGGTTTAAACCTGCCAAACATGTTCTACAAAAGGTTCCCATAGTCATAATCCCATCTTTCGGATATTATTAGAGGAATGACTACTCGTATTCCAACAATATTCTCAAGAGAGACTCTTATGAGTGTAGTATCGCGTAACAATCGTATCAAATCTTACACTTGAACGACTTTCGCACTACGTCCTACGAATAGGCCAAGATGGGTTAGGTAAACTAAGGTCCTTAGCTTCTTAGGTCTATATTGGAACAAGTAATGTCTAACCACAACTTACTTATGTGACATTATTGATCTCAACATGACCTCCACCAAGTGAATGGGCTTGCAAGTCAACTCGCTAAGGAATACTCCACACAAGTTGACAGGACTATGCCATTCTCCTATCTTAAGTGCACTCGAGTTCGGGTATAGAACTCATCTCACAAAGATCACCAAGCAGCCATAGCCAACCAACAGATACAACAATGATATGTACACAATGTAATAAGGTAAACCAGGTAAATAAATAACTGTACAAAAGCATGAACACCCAATACACAAACAAACTACAAAAGCTAGGAGGGACTCGCTTAGGGAAGATGGACCAGCAAGAGGTCAACTTCTTAGGTTCCCCAGCAGAGTCGCCAGCTGTCGCAACCTGAAAAATACAGTGCGCGAAAAAAACAACCGGCGAAAGAGAATGACAGGAGAGTCGCCACCGTGCGTTATTCATCCCAAAGGAGGGAAAGAAAACGCTCGAAGTAAACCTGAAAAAAGGAAAGGACAAGACGGGGTCTCGCAACCAAATCTTGGGTTCGGGAGTTGGTTATGCGAAGGGAAGGTATTAGCACCCCTACGCATCCATAGTACTCTACGGGATCCACTTTTGTAGTTTTTTTTCTAAAGGGTGCGGGTTTACCTAATGTGTTTATTTACTAAAAAGGTTAAGAGAAATGACTCGCGCGGATGTCGCATCCACTGCATACGTATCTCATCTGAATATGAGAATCAGAGTCTTCGTAGCTCGGCTGACCTATGGGTTAAGGGGATGTGTGCTCGCTAAGACATCGCGTCTTATGCCTACGTATCTCATCTGGAATGAGAATCAGAGCAAGCCGTAGTTCGGCTAACTACGGGGTTATGGATTGGGTTTTGGACGAACGACGTCACTACGCAATATACCGGATGCTCGACCTTCGGAGACTTACTCGCCTGTAGTAGAAGGAGTAAACGTGTTGCTTTGGGTTTTAGGGTTTGGGATGCTCGAGGGCAAACAGGCAGTCCTTGACGAAGGAACCGCGCTACATGTGGGGATATGAATACAAAACACAAAACATGTATCTCAAAGTAAAATGCCACCCAGGGGCTCAAACATTGCCTCCTATCGAGGTCTTCCAACTAAGAAAGCGATAAAGTATGAGAAAGGGAAAAAATTACCACACGGATAAAGATCTGAAGCTATAGCAGTTAAAGGGGCAAGAAACCCTGAAATGTCTCCAGCTGGACCGTCAAAGGAAATCAGTCAACACGAATAATCAGAATAAAACTCCAGGGGGTATCCCACAAATAAAGTGGGAAACCACGCGAGTGTCTCTGCGAAAGCCATGTGAGCCCTCACAAAACTCGACAAAGGGTTAGAGCAGCAGGATGAAATCAAGAGAAAACAATGCCATGGAAACACAAGACAGGTTAGAATAAACAAAATAGGGTAACCCAGAGTTGCCCCTAAATCAAAATGTAACCACATGAATAATTCCATCAAAATTCACAAAAGGCTCACAAAAAAGGTATCAAATTCACCCATAATACCTCATACATTTAGAGCATTCAAATTAAAGGCATAAAGATGATGGATATAGGGCAAACCTGATTGGAGAGCTTGATTGAAATTGAGTTGCACCCGTGAGGTTTACAAGTTGATTTCCCTTCAGGGTTTGGAGGCTGCTCTGAACTCTGTTAGTTCTTCTCTCACTATCTTTTTCCTCGGGGTTTTGTTCCAAGGAAACCTCAGAGTATTTTGCTTCTCTCCCTTTTTCTCAAGTGAATCTCCCAGTGTAACTCCAAGTGTCTTTTCCTCTACTGAAACTTCAGTATTTATAGACTGATTTTCGTGGGTAATGGGCTCAAATGAGGGAGACCCAAGTCCAAAATAATTTGTTATATTTTATTTATTTATTTTATTTATTTATTTAATTAATTAATTAATTAAATAATTTTTTTTTTGGTTTTTTTTTTGTTTTTTCAGGAAAAATGAAGGGTAAATTTTGGGGTATTACAGTGACGAATCTTCTCAAAAGCGTTTTGACAATCAGAATTCCATTCAACATCTTGGTCTTTTCGAAGCAATTTGAAGATAGGCTCACACGTGGCCGTCATGTGTGAGATAAACCTTGAGATGTAATTCAAACGTCCAAGGAAACCTCTGACTTCTTGCTCGGTGTGTGGAGCAGGCATTTCTTGTATAGCTCGGACCTTGTCAGGGTCCACCTCAATTCCTCGTTGACTAACGATGAAACCAAGCAACTTCCCTGAACGGACACCGAATGTGCATTTTGCAGGGTTTAATCGTAATCTAAACTTTCTGAGGCGTTCAAATAACTTCTTCAGATGGCTCATATGATCTTCTTCATTCTGAGATTTAGCGATCATGTCGTCAACATAGACCTCTATCTCCTTGTGCATCATATCATGGAAAAGAGTGACCATAGCTCTTTGGTAAGTTGCCCCAGCATTTTTGAGACCGAAAGGCATTACCTTATAGCAAAAAGTGCCCCAAGGGGTAATAAAAGTGGTCTTTTCCATGTCATCTGGAGCCATCTTGATTTGATTGTATCCAGAAAAACCGTCCATAAAGGAGAAGACAGCAAATCTTGCAGTGTTATCTACCAGAGTATCAATGTGTGGTAGAGGGAAATCGTCCTTTGGACTAGCTCTGTTCAGATCCCTATAGTCAACACACATCCTCACCTTGCCATCCTTTTTAGGCACAGGTACAATGTTAGCTACCCATTGTGGGTACTTCGCCACTGCGAGAAAACCAGCGTCAAATTGTCGTTTGACTTCTTCACGAATCTTCAGAGCCATATCTGGTCTTGTTCTTCGGAGTTTTTGTTTTACTGGCGGGCATTCTGGATGAAGCGGGAGCTTGTGCTCAACGATGTCGGTGTCCAAACCTGGCATATCCTGGTATGACCATGCAAATACATCCACATATTCTTGTAGCAGCTCGACTAATCTCTCTTTGACGCCTGCTTCAAGTGTGGTGCCGATTTTGACTTCTTTCTTCTCTTCCTCTGTGCCAAGGTTGATTGTTTCCACCGGTTCTTCATGTGGCTGAAGGGCTTTGGACTCGTGCTCGAGCAGCCTTGCCAGTTCGTCGGGGATGTAACAATCTTCTTCACCCTCTTCTTCCGCTTGGTAGATAGGGGAGTCAAAGTTATGAGAGGTAGTAAAGTCATTGGATTCAACGGGGTTATCGTTTATTCTGCATGTTCGAATGATTGATTTCTTTTAGAAAAGTAAAAATAAAAGATGTATAAATGAAAAGTTTTTTTTTGTTTTTGAAAAGATTGCCATTTTCTTAAGAGAAAGCAAAATAAATGAATTTTAAGAATTTAACAAAATGCCTTTCATTCATTGATAATGATTATTTGAAAATGAAAATGGGCCCTACAACATGATCCATTAGCCTTGGGCAGAGCTAAGGATTTGAAAGGAAAAATACAACAATTATTACTTTGACAAAGGAAAAATTTCGGGGATCTCAACCGCCTTCCAGTTGTTCAAAGCTGTCTCACACCGGTAAACCAAACATGGCTCATCTTCATTTGCGGTGCTATCTTCAATTGCATTCACCGCAGGATCTCCATGGGGAGGAAGAGGATTGTTCTTCACATTCAGTCCCATGTCCTTAAAAGACAAGATCTTGCTTTCAATTAGCTCACGAACCCTATGCTTCAGAGCGTAACAACCCTCTAAGTCATGCCCGGGGGCACCTTCATGGAAAGGGCAGTGTGCATTAGGGTTGTACCATGGAGGAAGACGATCAGGTGGAGGTCCCATAGGTCTGGGAACCACCAACCCCTTTTGCAATAGGGAGGGATACAACTCAGTGTACGACATTGGAATTGGATTGAAGGTCGCCCTCTCCCCTTGCCTCCTACTTTGGTTTTGAGCATTTTGCTTTGGTACTTGAGCTCTCGGCTGTTGATAAACAAGAGCTGTTGGTGCTTGCTGATAAGCTGGAGGAGCCACAACACGTTGTTGAACTGGAGCTGGTCGATAAACTGGAGGCACTTGATAAGCCTGAGCAGGTTGTTGATTGAACGCAGGCGTCACAGCAGCTACGTATGGTTGCGGAGCATACTGGACGGGATACATGGGTTGTTGATAGGGAATTGGTTGTTGAACATATTGCTGAGGTGGATATTGTTGTGGTCTCCTTCTTGGAGGAACTCTTCCTTGACCAGTAATCACAGCATTTGTTTCCCCTTCCTTCTTCCTAGGAAACCCTCCAGAGAACTTCTTCGGATTAGCACTTGAAGTTCCAGCTACAGCTGCCAGTTTGTCATTCCTTACACCATATTCCACGCGAGCTCCTATAGCAACCAGCTCGGAGAATCCCAAAGAAGCACTTCCAACCATCTTCTCGTAGAATTGGGGTTGGACAGTGTCGATAAACAATTCAGCCAATTCTTTTTCAGCAAGAGGTGGTTCAACCTGGGAAGCCAGTTCCCTCCATCTCTGAGCGTACTCTTTGAAGGACTCCTTATCATGCTGAAACATGCTCTGCAACTGTCTTCTGTCAGGCTCCATGTCCATATTATACTTGTAATGTTTTATGAATGCGTCTGACAGGTCTTGGAAACACCTGATCCTGTTCTGATCCAGACTTAGGTACCATTTAGAAGGAGCCCCGCTCAAACTGTCCTGAAAACAGTGAATCATCAGCTTGTCATCCTCCACGTGTGCAGCCATTTTGCGGTAATACATGATGAGATGGCTTTTTGGACAAGTGTGCCCCTTGTATTTGTCGAAGTCCGGGGTTTTGAATTTTGCTGGAATCACCAACCCGGATACAAGGCACATTTCTTTGGCAGCAGATCCAAAGACGTGGTCTCCTTCTAGATCTCAGAACTTTTTCTCAAGGAGCTGCATGTTCTCCTTTACCTCCCTGAAATCCTCGAATCTCACTTCATCACCAGCAACAGTTGAGTCGACAGTCTGATACATGTGGTTTTGATCTTCATAATGAGGAACATGCCTAGCATAGGCGGCTGGTGGAACCACAGTATGGATGATTGGACGTGCGTCGGTGTAAACTGGTAATGGCACAGCTTGTTGGACAGATTGCCCCATTTCGTGCACCACCTCCGCTCGGGGGACGAAGTCATAAGGTAGCCCATACGGAGGAAGGGTTGAGGGTAACCTCCTTTGAGGTGGGACTTCTACTGTTGGGCCCGTGGTCTCTGAAATAACGGTCGCTTGTGGAACCTCAAACCTGAAGGTTAAAGCTTGCAGCATCTCTCGCATCTGGGACATGCCTCCTTTGATTTCGTCTAGCTCAGCTCTAACTCGGGCGCTCTCTTGTTCTTGTTCAGCCACTCTCTGTCTTGCTCTGGCGCGAGTATTATACTGGTGTTGAAAATTCAGCGTGAAACTGGAGGAAGAAAGGGCGGAGTGAGACTCTTTTTTTTTTGAAAATGTATGAATGCATGTATGGATGCATTTGTTTGCAAAACTCTTGGTTAGTTTCAATCATTCATTTCAGAAACACCACAATACTTGTTCACAAATATTTAAAGTAATAAGGAAATGAAACACAATAAAAATGAATCTCAAAAGCGATTTTTTCATTAATCTCATATCCAAGTTCAAATACAAACAACGTGCTCATGGCTTATGGGCTTTCCGAACCGTAGCAAGGTCGGTAGTCAGCCCTTCTAGCATTGCCTTACAAAACTTAATGAAATTAAAGACTTGATGCGGGGTGTTCTCTGGACACATGCACCAATCAGCTTCTTGCAGCTTCTCAGGTAGCTCTCGCATGATGGAACTCGCAAATCCGGACAGCTTCAAAAATTTGCCCTTCCACTCAGTGTAAAGCCCTTGGAGATCTTGGATAATGCGCACGTCTTCAGCCTTGGTTACCTCTATGTCCCTATAGAGGTTTCTCCAATATCTGCACTCACCTAGCAACACCATATAGGCAGCATCCTGATCCCCACCTTCAAGTGCTTGGATTCTAGCATCGGCTCGATCCAAATGATGTTTCAACCGTGTGCAAACTCTTTCTAACTCTTCAGTCTTCAGCTTCTCGCGTTCCAGAGTATCCTTGTATTTCTGAATGGTATTCTCCAGTTCACGAGTACGAATCTTAGAAATCAACTGTGCTTCTCTTTTCATCTCAAGGGTCAGTTCCAGAGTCTTGTTGAGTTTTTGAATCCGGAGTAAAGCTCTATCCAACTCCTCTTCCTTTGATTTGAACACCGATTTAGTGCTATAGAGCGCTTGTCCAAACTTCTCCCTCCTTGCTTCAGACTCTCTAGCTCTTTTGTTGGAGACTTCAAGCTCTTTGTCCTCCTTTTGTTGATCGTCTTTCAAGTTCCCATTCTCTATCGAGACTCGGCCAAGCTTGATTCTCAAATCAGCATTTTCCAACTCCAACTCCTTGATATGTGCATTGAGCTTCTCTACATCTTCAGGTAATATGGGTTCTGGCTCCGGAACCAATGGATAGATAGAAGGATCAAATGGATAAGGGAGTTTAATCATCTGAACCCTCTCTCTAACCCAACAAGTGTAAGGCTCTTGGGCAATGACATTTCTCTTACCCAACTCCTTACCTTTCCTGATAACTGCTTGCCAAGACCTCTTGATCTTTTTCACCATGGGATGATCCGCTTCAACACCATGTAAGATGAAAGGCTCTAGAGCTTCAACTTTTGGAGGGCCATTCATAGGGTACCCATGCTGCCTTAGAGATAACATGGGGTTATAGTTGATGCAACCCTTGGTTCCTATCAACGGCACATTGGGGAAGTCTCCAATGCTGACAATCACATTCTTGGTTTCCCAATCCCTGATATACCACTTAACATGACTGGAGGTGAGGGAAGCTAACTTCTGGAAGGGCTTGAGTTCCTTTGAGACAAAAGGACCTTCTTCGGGCATATGGGATCTAAACCAGGCATGCAACAACTGTGCACAACATAAGACGATTCCTCCCTTCTTCTCATGACGATCATGGAGAGTGTAGTAGAGATCTGCCAAGAGGAACGGTACAGGGTTACCAGAGAGGAAAATTCTCACCGCCAGGTGGTCCACAAAATGGTCAATATTTGGGAAGAGAACTATCCCATATACCAACACGGCTAACACAGCATAAAAGGCTTCCCAATTCCCTTCTTTTTCCATCTTCTTGGCCTGATCTTCCAAGAACTTCCTAGAAAAACCACTGAAAGGTCCTTTCACATCCCAATTGTCCACGACTTCAGAAACTTTTAGACCCAAAGCTGAAGTTATCCTCTTGGGAGGAATATCTTCATCGAGCTTAGGAAATGGATTATGATCCTTCAAATTCCGGCCTATGATCCTCTCAACCTCCTCCAAGGTAGGAGCCAACTGGAAGTCAGAAAACGTGAAACAACGTAGAGGTGGATCATAGAACTGAGCAATAGTCACTGCGGTCATCATGTCCATCTTCTCATTTAGGATGTCCAGAATTCTTCCATAGTTTTGTACAAAGCTGTTGAGTTTGAGGGGTGTTATGAATTCTTCCATAGTTTTGTACAAAGCTGTTGAGTTTGAGGGATGTCCAGAACCATCCTCCAAGGTAGGGTCCACGTTCTTGTATTTGAACTGAAAAGTGCCTCTTCTCTCAGGATTCATCTTGCTAACAAGTCTCGGATTCCTGAAATAATGCGAAACAACTAAGAGTTTTGCTTTTTATGCATATGCAATGAATGGATGGATGCAATGTTTTTTGTTTTTTTCTTTGGGTAGGTTCAAAGGTCGGAGGTATGGATAAATTTGATTGCTTTTCCAAAACGGGGTTCTCACCGGGTATGATCTAGGGCTTCGTTACAAAGGATCCCCAGAGTCATTGATTCACAAGAATGTTTGACGCTTACGGGAAATACTTTTCGGTCGTCAACTCCATCAAGGGAATCTATTCTGGGTGAGGTTCTCGTACCGACCCTTACGAAGTATTCACCTCGGGAGTCCGTACTACGCAACCATCGACTGGGTTCTAGACAGGGTACTCAAAGTCATGGATTCAAAAGACTGTTTGACGCTTACGGAAAATACTTTCCGGTCGTCAACTCCATCTAGAGAATCTATTCTGAGCGAGGTTCTCGTATCGATTCTTACGAAGTATCCACCTCGGGGATCCATACTACGCAACCATCATTCCTAGTTGGCCAAAGGTTCAATGTTCTAAAAGGTTCTTAGAGTCATGGACCCCTTTGAAACATCGAAGCTTACGAGGTATACACCTCGGGCGACAATATTTGCAAAAGGATCTACTCTAAGTGAGGTTCTCGTACCGACTCTTACGAAGTATTCACCTCGGGAGTCCGTACTACTCAACCATCGTCCTATCTTATGTTTTTTTCCACTCTAGACTCGGGTGTAGAGTCTTTCCCACATGGTTTGCAATCAAATATCCAAGTACCCAACACAGTGGAACCAATATATAACAGAAATATCAATATAACAATAAAGATATTAAAAGTAATAAATAAGGGAAAGCCACACAATTAAACAAACAAAAGCACACAAACGTCCTAACTAGGCTTGACTCACTTAGGGATGTTCCTATCCCCAGCAGAGTCGCCATCTGTCGCACCTCGAAAAATGGGGATACGACTTCAAAGCGAAGCGCGATCGCACGCTCGCAATGATGGACTGAACAGAGTCGCCACCGAACTTTATTTATTCCTAAAAAGGAAAGGGGAAATATCGATAAAACCCAAGAAACAAAACGACAATGATTATGGTCGTCGCAACCAAATCAGGGTTCGGGAGTCGATTACGCAAGGGGAAGGTATTAGCACCCCTCACGTCCGTTGTACTCAACGGGAACCATTAGGTCAGTTGTGCGCGTTAATGTTAGTTGAAATGTTAGGCTTTCCGAATTATTAGGTGGGAAAGAAAGAAAGGATGAGAAGAGAATGTTTTTGGATTTTTGACGAAGGACTAAACCTAAGTTTTTTATTAGTGGGACTGACATGATTTAAAAATCCTGCTCCTACGTATCTCAAAAGAGAAATCAAGGCTTACGTAGTTCTGGGTAGAAAAATGTTTGTTTGTTGGTCGATTTTAGCGAAAGCTACTTTGTGTCAAATCGACGAAAACATTGTTGGACTACCCAAAACAGGTGGAAAAACATTGTCTTGCATTGTTTTGAAACAAAGTACCTTTCGTTTGTGAAAAGGTTTAAGAGTCAATCGCACGGTGGCGAGAAAAAGAAATTGATTGGTTTGATGTGTTTTGAGTGATGGCGAGAACTTGGATGAGCGAGATATACATCTCGAATCCTAGCCTCAGGAGTGCACGGTATACACCATGTTCCATTTCCATCTTTATTGAAAGAGGTTAAGATAGGAATTAAGTGTTTTGGAATTTGATTGAGAAAGGGTTTGAAGAAACCGCATTGACAGTTTTAGACGATGGCGAGAGTTAAGATTGACGAGGCATACGTCTCGAATCTTAACCTCAGGAGTGCATGGTATATACCATGTTCCATTTCCACCTTTATTGAGAAAGTGTTAAATAAGAATTAGGTATTTTGAATTTTGTTGTGAAAAAAAGACTTGAAACTAGATCAAGTATTGATGGACGTTTAAAAGCAATTTGAATGAGTGTTTGAAAGAAAACAAAGTGGATAAATTTGGATGATGGCGAGGGCTAGGATTGGCGAGATATACATCTCGAATCCTAGTCTCAGGAGTGCGCGGTATACACCACGTTCCGTTTCCATCCTTATTGAAAAGGTCTTGAATATGAATTAATATTTTTGAGTTTTTATTATGAAAAATGGCTTGACGTTGAATCAAGCATTTGATGAAGTTTTTTGAAAGAAATGGAATAGAATGGGGAGAAATGAATTGATTTGTTTATTGAGAAAATACTCGACGTTGGATCGAGTCATATTTTTGTATTTTTTGGAAAATGGTTGATTTTATTCTTGTATTAGTATCTAACTAAACAGTCAAACAAATAAAGAAATAAAATAGTACAAAATTATTACACATCGGGGGAGTGGGGTACATTTTGTCAAATGGGGATTCAAAATCATGAAATAATTAAATCGGACCCAAACAACAAATAATGCAAAGTATGAGTGTAAGTGCAAGAGAACCGGCTCATTGTAAGAAAGCCCAAGAGTAAGCTATGTGAGATTGATGGCGATGCTTAAAAGCAACCGACTTACAAGGGTATGGAAATGGGCTCGATATTGAATCGAGAAAAGTGTGATTTTCAATAGTTTAAAACGGCTTTGAATGAATGATGAAATTAAAAAAAATCAAATTTGTGCTATTAATCAATAATGAAACTATGAGTATAATAAAGCATAAACATGAAGAACAAAATGAATGCTAAAAGAAATAAAGTGCTTCATATGGGTATCAAACCCACTCCACTAAAGACTATGAAACTACCCTCTCTCCACTAGGCCATTTATGATTAGTTATTATCTTAATACTAATTTAGATATATAAACCAAGATAGATTAAAAATTAGAATTAAAAAATAAAAACTAAGATAAAAAACAGTCTGTTGGACTACCAAGAAAAAAATCAGAAAATTAAACCCAGCCGCCTGGCTGTTGGGTTCTAGAGTTAATGAATTGGGAAAAAACAAAACTTAATATACACTATTAAAAATAAGGGAATACTAAACGTACTAAATTTTCTAAATGATTTAAAAGTTTGTTGTTTTTCTTTTTTTTTTTTAAATAAATAAAAAGGAAAGAAAGTGGGAAAAACAGGAAACCAAAACCCAGAAGTCCTTCATCGTCTTCACTCACGTAATCTCGTCCTCTCCCTCTCAAACGCTCGCCTCAATCTTACTCACACGCCTCTCAGGTCTCACGTCTCTCCTTCTCAAGCGCACACCATTCCGTTCCCAATCGCTCACATCTCACTCAATCTCTCTGAAACATGCAAGAATCCATGGCTAAAACAAAAAAGGGCTCACCTTCGGTGGTGACGACGGTGACGATGAAGCCTAAACCTCACTCTTTCGCCTCTCTAATCCAGGTTTGTTTTGATTGTGGGGTTGGGGTTTTTGTTTCTCCGATTTCGTCCGCCTCTCTATTAGGGTTTCGTTTTTGACCTTTTTTCTCCGCCTCCCAATCGCCTCCCTCACTGATTCTCTTTCTCCCTATTTATCCTCTGCAGATTAGGGTTTTGATTTGGTACCCAAAGGTTCAATGGAGAAAATTTCCAGAAGTGCTTTTTGTGCTCAAAAACGAGTTTGTCCTATTTGATGCTACAATCCGGAAACGGTAATATGAACTCCTGCTTTCTCTTTGAATTTTGTCTTAATGCTAAATTGGGATTTTTCTGAAATTTCAACTGACTTGCCAATTGCTTTGTGTTTTGTTACTGCAGTAAAAAAAATGAAAACATGAGGAGCTCAAACACGGTTCTTTTCACGTGGCCTTTGTAACACCCCGATAAAAATAAGCTAATTATTTAATTTAAGTTAATATTATATTTATTAATTTAATTAAATAATTGGAATTATTGGATTATTATTATTATTATTATTGGAATAATAATTATTGGAAAATATATAAGTTGGAAATAAGGAAAAAGAGTTCCATTTTGGTAAAAAGAGTTTTCACGTGAAAACAGAGAAGCGGCTCAAAAAGAGGAAAAGGGCAAAGAGACAGAGCAAGAGGAAGAAGGTCGGAGAAGAGAAAAGCTTGAAGCTTAAAGATTCGCCGGATTAACTCAGGTAAGGGGGGTTTATCGTCGTTTAATGGGTATTATGGGTTAACATGTAATGGGTAGTGATGAACCGTTGAATTGATCCTAATTGGGTTGATGAGTGCTGAAAAATTGTGATGAATAAACTGTGCTAAAGTCGTAATTGAATCTGTAATTGGATGGGTAGTGATTTTCCGAACGTATAGCTTTTTACGGAATCGGAATCGGAGGTCCGGAAGTCCTCCAACGGCGGAAAATACGGAGAATTCTGCATTCTGCTTCGTGTTAGCGCAGGAACAGCTTTCTGTCTTGCGTTAACCGGTTAACCCAGGGTGTTAACCGGTTAACACTGTTATGAATTGTGAAAAATTGCTGTTTTGTCTGCGTTAACCGGTTAACCCAGGGCATTAACCGGTTAACACTGTTGTGAGTTGTGAAAATATCGATGTTCTGTCTGCGTTAACCGGTTAACCCAGGGCGTTAACCGGTTAACACTGTTAAAATTGGCCAGGAAGCGTGTTCTGTCCTGCGTTAACCGGTTAACCCAGGGCGTTAACCGGTTAACACTGTTGGAAATTGGAAAAATTGATATTTTAATGTTGTGAACATAATTGGTGATTGGCCTATATCGGTGTGTGATATAGTAGGGATTAGTTCCCGTTGTTTTGAGTAGGATAGGTATTAGTAGAGTGTGCTAATACTGTGATTGAATTATTTGGCATGACATGATATGATTATGTGATAAATATGCTAATGATGTGTGAAAATATGCATAATGTTGTGAATGTATATATTATGTATGTAATTGTGGATGGACTGTTTTATGGCTTAGAGTGTGAGCATATGTCCATTGTGGATTGTTGTTGATGATGTTGCATTGCTAGGTGAATTAGCATGCATATTGTGGCCTTTATGGTGGTAGCTAATTCCCATGGTGAGGAATTAGTGAGTAAATCATTGTGGATTGTTGTTGATGTTTGCATGCTAGGTGATTAGCGTGCATAGCATAGCCCTTGGGGTGGTAGCTAATTCCCATGGTGAGGAATTAGTGAGTGAGTCACTAGGTCTCAAATGAGTGGGACTAGTGGGCTTGGTAGCCGTATCTGGATTTGATCGGTGAGGTTGAACTATATGTTCACGAATAGTCGGTACCGCATGCATGGAGTCTCATTGCATAATGTATGTATGGCGTATAATATGAATGGATGTATTCCAATATTATACGTGTGTTTGTGTTGGCATTGAGTATGAGTATGAATTGTGTTGGTATTGAGTATGATATTTGAGTTGATGTGCCGTTACTGAATGTGTGGTATGATTAGGGTGATTAATGCGTTATTTACTTAGCATTACATGATATTTTATAATGCTTTTTATATCGATTGAGGAACTCACCCTTACAACTATTTTTCAGGTAACGAGCAGTGATTGAGTAGAAGCTAGTGCTTGGATTCTAGTGTAGTCTCCTTAGTGGGTCATGCTCTGATAGATGTAACATCGGGACGGGATGTTTTACCTTGTTGAATAATTTTACATGTAATGTGTTACATGTTTTGCATGATTGATTTGATTTCTATCCGCTGCGTATTGTGCAAATACTTTATGTTTTGAATTAATAAAAGAGCATGACAGTTATTATGGTGAATGGTGTGAATTGTTTGTGTGACACCCTTAATTGCATAATTACTCTGATTGATATATTGCTATTTTAATTAAATATTTGGGGTATTTTAGAAGGGTGTTACATTAGTGGTATCAGAGCATAGTCGGTCGAGTCGAGTCATAATTATTCTGTTTTCCCTGTACGGGATAGGTGTTGTGTAACCCTATCAGTACTTATTGTTTTATCTTGTTGGATTAACTCAGAATAGAGATGGCTGGAAGAGGTAGAGATGATGCTGCGATTGCTGAGGCTCTGGGTATGCTAGCTGGAGTACTTTGAGGGAATCCGAATGTTGTGGGAATGGGAGCTGCTCGTCAACTGAGTGAGTTCCAGAAGAACAATCCTCCAATGTTCAAGGGAGCATACGATCCAGATGGCGCTCAGAAGTGGTTAAAGGAGATCGAGAGGATCTTCCGAGTGACTGAGTGTGCCGATAATCAGAAGGTCAGATTCGGTACGCATATGCTGTCAGAGGAAGCAGATGATTGGTGGGTTGCTACCCGCACTGAGTTGGAATCTGCTGGGAATGCTGAGATCACTTGGGCTGTGTTCAGAGAGAGATTCCTGAGGAAGTATTTTCCAGAGGATGTTAGAGGAAAGAAAGAGATAGAGTTCTTGGAATTGAAGCAGGGCAACCGGTCTGTTACTGAGTATGCTGCTAAGTTCACAGAGCTGTCGAAGTATTACACTCCCTATAACGAGGCTACTGGGGAATTTTCAAAATGTGTGAAGTTTGAGAACGGGTTACGTCCCGAGATCAAGCAGGCTATTGGGTATCAGCGGATTAGAGTGTTTTCTGATTTGGTTGACTGTTGCAGGATTTTTGAACAAGATACCAAGGCTAGAGCGGAGAGCTATCAGCAGAGGGTTGATAGGAAAGGCAAGAATCAGAATGATCGTGGGAAACCGTATGCAGCTGGCAAAGGTTTCCAGAGACAGAGTGGGATGAAGAGGCCTAGTGGCGGAGACTCCAGTGCCCCTGCTAAGTGTTTCAGATGTGGTCAGGCTGGACATCGTATCCATGAGTGTACCAGTAATGAGAAGAAGTGTTTTAAGTGTGGAAAAGGTGGGCACTTGGCTGCAGAGTGCCGGTTGAAGACTGTGACTTGTTTCAACTGTGGAGAAGTGGGTCATATCAGTCCACAGTGTCCTAAGCCGAAGAGAGAGAACCAGTCGGGAGGCAAGGTCTTTGCTTTATCGGGTTCTGAGACTTCTGCAGATGATCGTTTGATCCGAGGTACGTGTTATATTAATGGCTTTCCTCTTGTAGCTATTATTGACACAGGTGCTACTCATTCCTTTATATCTTTGGATTGTGCTGTGAAACTTAAGTTAGAGATATCTGAGATGCATGGAAGTATGGTGATTGATACTCCTGCGAAGGGTTCAGTGACTACTACTTCAGTTTGTTTAAATTGTCCTTTGAGTATTTTTGGTAGAGACTTTGGGATGGACCTAGTGTGTCTTCCACTAGTGCAGGTTGACGTTATTCTGGGTATGAACTGGTTGGTGTTTAACCGAGTCTATATCAACTGTTTTGATAAGACTGTGATCTTTCCTGAGATTGAGGAAGGAAAGAGTTTGTTTCTATCAGCAAGGCAGGTGAATGAGGCAGTAGTAGATGGGGCAGAGTTGTTTATGCTGTTAGCGACTTTGGAGGCTAAAGATAAACTGGTGATTTGCGATCTAGCTGTGGTGTGTGATTTTCCTGATGTGTTCCTGAAGAAGTGAATGAATTACCGCCAGAGCGTGAAGTTGAGTTCTCGATTGATTTGGTACCTGGTACTAGGCCGATGTCGATGGCTCCGTACCGTATGTCTGCTGTTGAGTTAACTGAATTGAAGAGTCAGTTGGAAGATCTGTTGGATAAGAAATTTATTCGTCCGAGTGTGTCACCGTGGGGTGCACCAGTGTTATTGGTTAAGAAGAAAGAAGGTACTATGAGGTTGTGTGTGGACTACAGGCAACTGAATAAAGTGACGATCAAGAATCGGTATCCTGTGCCGAGGATTGATGATTTGATGGATCAGTTAGTTGGTGCGAGTGTGTTCAGCAAAATAGATTTGAGGTCGGGATATCATCAGATACGTGTGAAAACTGAGGATATTCAGAAGACTGCTTTCAGAACAAGGTATGGACATTATGAGTATTCCGTAATGCCTTTTGGTGTAACTAATGCGCCTGGAGTATTTATGGAGTATATGAATAGGATTTTCCATCCGTACCTAGATCAGTTTGTTGTGGTGTTTATTGACGATATTTTGGTGTATTCGAAATCGGAAGAAGAGCATGCTGAGCATTTGAGAATGGTTTTAGGAGTTCTACGAGAAAAGAAGTTATTTGCTAAACTGTCAAAGTGTGAATTTTGGTTAGAAGAGGTTAGTTTTCTTGGTCATGTGATTTCAAGAGATGGTGTTGCTGTTGATCCTTCTAAGATAGAAGCGGTATCTAAGTGGGAAGCTCCGAAGTCAGTTTCTGAGATAAGGAGTTTTCTTGGACTTGCAGGATATTATAGGAAGTTCATTGAGGGATTTTCTAAGTTGGCGTTACCGTTGACGATGTTGACTAGGAAGGGGTAAGCGTTTGTTTGGGACTCAAAATGTGAAGAAGGTTTCCAAGAGTTAAAGAGAAGGTTGACTACTGCTCCTATTCTGATATTACCGAGTCCATCGGAATCATTTGAGGTTTACTGTGATGCTTCATTGTTGGGTTTGGGTGGTGTGTTGATGCAGAATAAGCAGGTTATAGCTTATGCTTCGAGACAACTGAGGGTTCATGAGAGGAACTATCCGACACACGATTTAGAGTTGGCAGCTGTGGTATTTGTTCTGAAGTTATGGAGACATTACTTGTACGGGTCAAGATTTGAGGTTTTCAGTGACCATAAAAGTTTAAAGTATTTGTTTGATCAGAAAGAGCTGAATATGAGACAGAGGAGATGGTTAGAGTTTCTGAAGGATTATGACTTTGGTTTGAATTACCATCCGGGTAAAGCAAACGTAGTGGCTGATGCATTGAGTCGGAAATCATTGCATATGTCTATGTTAATGGTTAGAGAATTGGATTTAATTGAGCAGTTTAGAGACTTGAGTTTGGTGTGTGAGAGTACTCACAATAGTGTTAAATTGGGAATGTTGAAGTTAACGAGTGGTATTCTGGATGAGATCAGAGAGGGTCAGAAATCCGATGTACTTTTGGTTGATAAGTTGACTCTAGTGAATCAAGGTCAAGGTGACGAATTCAGAGTGGATGAGAATGGTGTTTTAAAATTTGGTAATCGGGTGTGTATTCCGGATGTTACCGAACTTAAGAAGAGTATTCTTAAGGAAGGACATCGTAGTGGCCTGAGTATTCATCCTGGGGCTACGAAGATGTATCATGATTTGAAGAAGTTATTTTGGTGGCCGGGAATGAAAAGAGAAATTGCGAGTTTTGTTTATTCTTGTTTGACTTGTCAGAAGTCAAAGATTGAGCATCAGAAGCCGTCTGGGCTAATGCAACCGTTGGCTATTCCAGAGTGGAAGTGGGATAGTATCAGTATGGATTTTGTTTCTGGTTTACCGAGAACAATTAAGAATTTTGAAGCCATTTGGGTGATTGTTGATAGATTGACGAAATCGGCTCATTTCATTCCGATCAGAATGGATTATCCGTTAGAGAGATTAACCGAGTTGTATATTGAGAAGATTGTAAGTTTGCATGGTATTCCGTCGAGTATTGTTTCGGACAGAGATCCTAGATTTACATCGAAGTTTTGGGAAGGTTTGCAGAAGGCTTTGGGAACTAAGCTGAGATTGAGTTCTGCATATCATCCGCAGACTGATGGTCAGACTGAGAGGACGATTCAGTCACTGGAGGATCTTTTGAGGGCTTGTGTTTTGGAAAAGGGAGGTGCTTGGGATTGTTATTTACCTTTGATTGAGTTTACCTACAACAATAGTTTTCATTCGAGCATTGGTATGGCACCGTTTGAAGCTTTGTATGGTAGGAGATGTCGGACACCTTTATGTTGGTATGAGTCCGGTGAGAGTGTTGTGGTTGGACCGGAGATTGGTCAACAGACTACGGAAAAGATTAAGATGATTCAGGAGAAGATGAGAATTGCTCGGAGTCGTCAGAAGAGTTATCATGACAAGAGAAGGAAGTCACTTGAGTTTCAAGAGGGAGATCACGTGTTTCTCCGTGTTACCCCGATAACTGGTGTTGGTCGAGCTTTGAAGTCGAAGAAGTTGACACCTCGATTTATTGGTCCTTATCAGATTTTGGAGAGGATAGGGGAGGTAGCCTATCGTATCGCTTTACCGCCGTCACTTGCGAATTTGCATGAGGTTTTTCATGTGTCTCAGTTGAGGAGGTACATTCCTGATCCGTCGCATGTAGTCCAAATAGATGATGTACAGGTGAGAGATAACCTGACTGTTGAAACATCACCTATGAGGATCGAGGATCGAGAGTTGAAGCAGTTGCGGGGTAAAGAGATTGCCTTGGTGATGGTAGCTTGGGGAGGACCAGCAGGTGGCAATGTGACTTGGGAACTTGAGAGCCAGATGAAGGAGTCCTATCCAGAGTTATTCGCTTGAGGTATGTTTTCGAGGACGAAAACTCTTTTAGTGGGGGAGAGTTGTAACACCCCGATAAAAATAAGCTAATTATTTAATTTAAGTTAATATTATATTTATTAATTTAATTAAATAATTGTAATTATTGGATTATTATTATTATTATTATTGGAATAATAATTATTGGAAAATATATAAGTTGGAAATAAGGAAAAAGAGTTCCATTTTGGTAAAAAGAGTTTTCACGTGAAAACAGAGAAGCGGCTCAAAAAGAGGAAAAGGGCAAAGAGACAGAGCAAGAGGAAGAAGGTCGGAGAAGAGAAAAGCTTGAAGCTTAAAGATTCGCCGGATTAACTCAGGTAAGGGGGGTTTATCGTCGTTTAATGGGTATTATGGGTTAACATGTAATGGGTAGTGATGAACCGTTGAATTGACCCTAATTGGGATGATGAGTGCTAAAAAATTGTGATGAATAAACTGTGCTAAAGTCGTAATTGAATCTGTAATTGGATGGGTAGTGATTTTCCGAACGTATAGCTTTTTACGGAATCGGAATCGGAGGTCCGGAAGTCCTCCAACGGCGGAAAATGCGGAGAATTCTGCATTCTGCTTCGTGTTAGCGCAGGAACAGCTTTCTGTCTTGCGTTAACCGGTTAACCCAGGGTGTTAACCGGTTAACACTGTTATGAATTGTGAAAAATTGCTGTTTTGTCTGCGTTAACCGGTTAACCCAGGGCGTTAACCGGTTAACACTGTTGTGAGTTGTGAAAATATTGTTGTTCTGTCTGCGTTAACCGGTTAACCCAGGGCGTTAACCGGTTAACACTGTTAAAATTGGCCAGGAAGCGTGTTCTGTCCTGCGTTAACCGGTTAACCCAGGGCGTTAACCGGTTAACACTGTTGGAAATTGGAAAAATTGATATTTTAATGTTGTGAACATAATTGGTGATTGGCCTATATCGGTGTGTGATATAGTAGGGATTAGTTCCCGTTGTTTTGAGTAGGATAGGTATTAGTAGAGTGTGCTAATACTGTGATTGAATTATTTGGCATGACATGATATGATTATGTGATAAATATGCTAATGATGTGTGAAAATATGCATAATGTTGTGAATGTATATATTATGTATGTATTTGTGGATGGACTGTTTTATGGCTTAGAGTGTGAGCATATGTCCATTGTGGATTGTTGTTGATGATGTTGCATTGCTAGGTGAATTAGCATGCATATTGTGGCCTTTATGGTGGTAGCTAATTCCCATGGTGAGGAATTAGTGAGTAAATCATTGTGGATTGTTGTTGATGTTTGCATGCTAGGTGATTAGCGTGCATAACATAGCCCTTGGGGTGGTAGCTAATTCCCATGGTGAGGAATTAGTGAGTGAGTCACTAGGTCTCAAATGAGTGGGACTAGTGGGCTTGGTAGTCGTATCTGGATTTGATCGGTGAGGTTGAACTATATGTTCACGAATAGTCGGTACCGCATGCATGGAGTCTCATTGCATAATGTATGTATGGCGTATAATATGAATGGATGTATTCCAATATTATACGTGTGTTTGTGTTGGCATTGAGTATGAGTATGAATTGTGTTGGTATTGAGTATGATATTTGAGTTGATGTGCCGTTACTGAATGTGTGGTATGATTAGGGTGATTAATGCGTTATTTACTTAGCATTACATGATATTTTATAATGCTTTTTATATCGATTGAGGAACTCACCCTTACAACTATTTTTCAGGTAACGAGCAGTGATTGAGTAGAAGCTAGTGCTTGGATTCTAGTGTAGTCTCCTTAGTGGGTCATGCTCTGATAGATGTAACATCGGGACGGGATGTTTTACCTTGTTGAATAATTTTACATGTAATGTGTTACATGTTTTGCATGATTGATTTGATTTCTATCCGCTGCGTATTGTGCAAATACTTTATGTTTTGAATTAATAAAAGAGCATGACAGTTATTATGGTGAATGGTGTGAATTGTTTGTGTGACACCCTTAATTGCATAATTACTCTGATTGATATATTGCTATTTTAATTAAATATTTGGGGTATTTTAGAAGGGTGTTACATTAGTGGTATCAGAGCATAGTCGGTCGAGTCGAGTCATAATTATTCTGTTTTCCCTGTACGGGATAGGTGTTGTGTAACCCTATCAGTACTTATTGTTTTATCTTGTTGGATTAACTCAGAATAGAGATGGCTGGAAGAGGTAGAGATGATGCTGCGATTGCTGAGGCTCTGGGTATGCTAGCTGGAGTACTTGGAGGGAATCCGAATGTTGTGGGAATGGGAGCTGCTCGTCAACTGAGTGAGTTCCAGAAGAACAATCCTCCAATGTTCAAGGGAGCATACGATCCAGATGACGCTCAGAAGTGGTTAAAGGAGATCGAGAGGATCTTCCGAGTGACTGAGTGTGCCGATAATCAGAAGGTCAGATTCGGTACGCATATGCTGTCAGAGGAAGCAGATGATTGGTGGGTTGCTACCCGCACTGAGTTGGAATCTGCTGGGAATGCTGAGATCACTTGGGCTGTGTTCAGAGAGAGATTCCTGAGGAAGTATTTTCCAGAGGATGTTAGAGGAAAGAAAGAGATAGAATTCTTGGAATTGAAGCAGGGCAACCGGTCTGTTACTGAGTATGCTGCTAAGTTCACAGAGCTGTCGAAGTATTACACTCCCTATAACGAGGCTACTGGGGAATTTTCAAAATGTGTGAAGTTTGAGAACGGGTTACGTCCCGAGATCAAGCAGGCTATTGGGTATCAGCGGATTAGAGTGTTTTCTGATTTGGTTGACTGTTGCAGGATTTTTGAAGAAGATACCAAGGCTAGAGCGGAGAGCTATCAGCAGAGGGTTGATAGGAAAGGCAAGAATCAGAATGATCGTGGGAAACCGTATGCAGCTGGCAAAGGTTTCCAGAGACAGAGTGGGATGAAGAGGCCTAGTGGCGGAGACTCCAGTGCCCCTGCTAAGTGTTTCAGATGTGGTCAGGCTGGACATCGTATCCATGAGTGTACCAGTAATGAGAAGAAGTGTTTTAAGTGTGGAAAAGGTGGGCACTTGGCTGCAGAGTGCCGGTTGAAGACTGTGACTTGTTTCAACTGTGGAGAAGTGGGTCATATCAGTCCACAGTGTCCTAAGCCGAAGAGAGAGAACCAGTCGGGAGGCAAGGTCTTTGCTTTATCGGGTTCTGAGACTTCTGCAGATGATCGTTTGATCCGAGGTACGTGTTATATTAATGGCTTTCCTCTTGTAGCTATTATTGACACAGGTGCTACTCATTCCTTTATATCTTTGGATTGTGCTGTGAAACTTAAGTTAGAGATATCTGAGATGCATGGAAGTATGGTGATTGATACTCCTGCGAAGGGTTCAGTGACTACTACTTCAGTTTGTTTAAATTGTCCTTTGAGTATTTTTGGTAGAGACTTTGGGATGGACCTAGTGTGTCTTCCACTAGTGCAGGTTGACGTTATTCTGGGTATGAACTGGTTGGTGTTTAACCGAGTCTATATCAACTGTTTTGATAAGACTGTGATCTTTCCTGAGATTGAGGAAGGAAAGAGTTTGTTTCTATCAGCAAGGCAGGTGAATGAGGCAGTAGTAGATGGGGCAGAGTTGTTTATGCTGTTAGCGACTTTGGAGGCTAAAGATAAACTGGTGATTTGCGATCTAGCTGTGGTGTGTGATTTTCCTGATGTGTTCCTGAAGAAGTGAATGAATTACCGCCAGAGCGTGAAGTTGAGTTCTCGATTGATTTGGTACCTGGTACTAGGCCGATGTCGATGGCTCCGTACCGTATGTCTGCTGTTGAGTTAACTGAATTGAAGAGTCAGTTGGAAGATTTGTTGGATAAGAAATTTATTCGTCCGAGTGTGTCACCGTGGGGTGCACCAGTGTTATTGGTTAAGAAGAAAGAAGGTACTATGAGGTTGTGTGTGGACTACAGGCAACTGAATAAAGTGACGATCAAGAATCGGTATCCTGTGCCGAGGATTGATGATTTGATGGATCAGTTAGTTGGTGCGAGTGTGTTCAGCAAAATAGATTTGAGGTCGGGATATCATCAGATACGTGTGAAAACTGAGGATATTCAGAAGACTGCTTTCAGAACAAGGTATGGACATTATGAGTATTCTGTAATGCCTTTTGGTGTAACTAATGCGCCTGGAGTATTTATGGAGTATATGAATAGGATTTTCCATCCGTACCTAGATCAGTTTGTTGTGGTGTTTATTGACGATATTTTGGTGTATTCGAAATCGGAAGAAGAGCATGCTGAGCATTTGAGAATGGTTTTAGGAGTTCTACGAGAAAAGAAGTTATTTGCTAAACTGTCAAAGTGTGAATTTTGGTTAGAAGAGGTTAGTTTTCTTGGTCATGTGATTTCAAGAGATGGTGTTGCTGTTGATCCTTCTAAGATAGAAGCGGTATCTAAGTGGGAAGCTCCGAAGTCAGTTTCTGAGATAAGGAGTTTTCTTGGACTTGCAGGATATTATAGGAAGTTCATTGAGGGATTTTCTAAGTTGGCGTTACCGTTGACGATGTTGACTAGGAAGGGGTAAGCGTTTGTTTGGGACTCAAAATGTGAAGAAGGTTTCCAAGAGTTAAAGAGAAGGTTGACTACTGCTCCTATTCTGATATTACCGAGTCCATCGGAATCATTTGAGGTTTACTGTGATGCTTCATTGTTGGGTTTGGGTGGTGTGTTGATGCAGAATAAGCAGGTTATAGCTTATGCTTCGAGACAACTGAGGGTTCATGAGAGGAACTATCCGACACACGATTTAGAGTTGGCAGCTGTGGTATTTGTTCTGAAGTTATGGAGACATTACTTGTACGGGTCAAGATTTGAGGTTTTCAGTGACCATAAAAGTTTAAAGTATTTGTTTGATCAGAAAGAGCTGAATATGAGACAGAGGAGATGGTTAGAGTTTCTGAAGGATTATGACTTTGGTTTGAATTACCATCCGGGTAAAGCAAACGTAGTGGCTGATGCATTGAGTCGGAAATCATTGCATATGTCTATGTTAATGGTTAGAGAATTGGATTTAATTGAGCAGTTTAGAGACTTGAGTTTGGTGTGTGAGAGTACTCACAATAGTGTTAAATTGGGAATGTTGAAGTTAACGAGTGGTATTCTGGATGAGATCAGAGAGGGTCAGAAATCCGATGTACTTTTGGTTGATAAGTTGACTCTAGTGAATCAAGGTCAAGGTGACGAATTCAGAGTGGATGAGAATGGTGTTTTGAAATTTGGTAATCGGGTGTGTATTCCGGATGTTACCGAACTTAAGAAGAGTATTCTTAAGGAAGGACATCGTAGTGGCCTGAGTATTCATCCTGGGGCTACGAAGATGTATCATGATTTGAAGAAGTTATTTTGGTGGCCGGGAATGAAAAGAGAAATTGCGAGTTTTGTTTATTCTTGTTTGACTTGTCAGAAGTCAAAGATTGAGCATCAGAAGCCGTCTGGGCTAATGCAACCGTTGGCTATTCCAGAGTGGAAGTGGGATAGTATCAGTATGGATTTTGTTTCTGGTTTACCGAGAACAATTAAGAATTTTGAAGCCATTTGGGTGATTGTTGATAGATTGACGAAATCGGCTCATTTCATTCCGATCAGAATGGATTATCCGTTAGAGAGATTAACCGAGTTGTATATTGAGAAGATTGTAAGTTTGCATGGTATTCCGTCGAGTATTGTTTCGGACAGAGATCCTAGATTTACATCGAAGTTTTGGGAAGGTTTGCAGAAGGCTTTGGAACTAAGCTGAGATTGAGTTCTGCATATCATCCGCAGACTGATGGTCAGACTGAGAGGACGATTCAGTCACTGGAGGATCTTTTGAGGGCTTGTGTTTTGGAAAAGGGAGGTGCTTGGGATTGTTATTTACCTTTGATTGAGTTTACCTACAACAATAGTTTTCATTCGAGCATTGGTATGGCACCGTTTGAAGCTTTGTATGGTAGGAGATGTCGGACACCTTTATGTTGGTATGAGTCCGGTGAGAGTGTTGTGGTTGGACCGGAGATTGGTCAACAGACTACGGAAAAGATTAAGATGATTCAGGAGAAGATGAGAATTGCTCGGAGTCGTCAGAAGAGTTATCATGACAAGAGAAGGAAGTCACTTGAGTTTCAAGAGGGAGATCACGTGTTTCTCCGTGTTACCCCGATAACTGGTGTTGGTCGAGCTTTGAAGTCGAAGAAGTTGACACCTCGATTTATTGGTCCTTATCAGATTTTGGAGAGGATAGGGGAGGTAGCCTATCGTATCGCTTTACCGCCGTCACTTGCGAATTTGCATGAGGTTTTTCATGTGTCTCAGTTGAGGAGGTACATTCCTGATCCGTCGCATGTAGTCCAAATAGATGATGTACAGGTGAGAGATAACCTGACTGTTGAAACATCACCTATGAGGATCGAGGATCGAGAGTTGAAGCAGTTGCGGGGTAAAGAGATTGCCTTGGTGATGGTAGCTTGGGGAGGACCAGCAGGTGGCAATGTGACTTGGGAACTTGAGAGCCAGATGAAGGAGTCCTATCCAGAGTTATTCGCTTGAGGTATGTTTTCGAGGACGAAAACTCTTTTAGTGGGGGAGAGTTGTAACACCCCGATAAAAATAAGCTAATTATTTAATTTAAGTTAATATTATATTTATTAATTTAATTAAATAATTGTAATTATTGGATTATTATTATTATTATTATTGGAATAATAATTATTGGAAATATATAAGTTGGAAATAAGGAAAAAGAGTTCCATTTTGGTAAAAAGAGTTTTCACGTGAAAACAGAGAAGCGACTCAAAAAGAGGAAAAGGGCAAAGAGACAGAGCAAGAGGAAGAAGGTCGGAGAAGAGAAAAGCTTGAAGCTTAAAGATTCGCCGGATTAACTCAGGTAAGGGGGGTTTATCGTCGTTTAATGGGTATTATGGGTTAACATGTAATGGGTAGTGATGAACCGTTGAATTGACCCTAATTGGGATGATGAGTGCTGAAAAATTGTGATGAATAAACTGTGCTAAAGTCGTAATTGAATCTGTAATTGGATGGGTAGTGATTTTCCGAACGTATAGCTTTTTACGGAATCGGAATCGGAGGTCCGGAAGTCCTCCAACGGCGGAAAATGCGGAGAATTCTGCATTCTGCTTCGTGTTAGCGCAGGAACAGCTTTCTGTCTTGCGTTAACCGGTTAACCCAGGGTGTTAACGGTTAACACTGTTATGAATTGTGAAAAATTGCTGTTTTGTCTGCGTTAACCGGTTAACCCAGGGCGTTAACCGGTTAACACTGTTGTGAGTTGTGAAAATATTGTTGTTCTGTCTGCGTTAACCGGTTAACCCAGGGCGTTAACCGGTTAACACTGTTAAAATTGGCCAGGAAGCGTGTTCTGTCCTGCGTTAACCGGTTAACCCAGGGCGTTAACCGGTTAACACTGTTGGAAATTGGAAAAATTGATATTTTAATGTTGTGAACATAATGGTGATTGGCCTATATCGGTGTGTGATATAGTAGGGATTAGTTCCCGTTGTTTTGAGTAGGATAGGTATTAGTAGAGTGTGCTAATACTGTGATTGAATTATTTGGCATGACATGATATGATTATGTGATAAATATGCTAATGATGTGTGAAAATATGCATAATGTTGTGAATGTATATATTATGTATGTATTTGTGGATGGACTGTTTTATGGCTTAGAGTGTGAGCATATGTCCATTGTGGATTGTTGTTGATGATGTTGCATTGCTAGGTGAATTAGCATGCATATTGTGGCCTTTATGGTGGTAGCTAATTCCCATGGTGAGGAATTAGTGAGTAAATCATTGTGGATTGTTGTTGATGTTTGCATGCTAGGTGATTAGCGTGCATAACATAGCCCTTGGGGTGGTAGCTAATTCCCATGGTGAGGAATTAGTGAGTGAGTCACTAGGTCTCAAATGAGTGGGACTAGTGGGCTTGGTAGTCGTATCTGGATTTGATCGGTGAGGTTGAACTATATGTTCACGAATAGTCGGTACCGCATGCATGGAGTCTCATTGCATAATGTATGTATGGCGTATAATATGAATGGATGTATTCCAATATTATACGTGTGTTTGTGTTGGCATTGAGTATGAGTATGAATTGTGTTGGTATTGAGTATGATATTTGAGTTGATGTGCCGTTACTGAATGTGTGGTATGATTAGGGTGATTAATGCGTTATTTACTTAGCATTACATGATATTTTATAATGCTTTTTATATCGATTGAGGAACTCACCCTTACAACTATTTTTCAGGTAACGAGCAGTGATTGAGTAGAAGCTAGTGCTTGGATTCTAGTGTAGTCTCCTTAGTGGGTCATGCTCTGATAGATGTAACATCGGGACGGGATGTTTTACCTTGTTGAATAATTTTACATGTAATGTGTTACATGTTTTGCATGATTGATTTGATTTCTATCCGCTGCGTATTGTGCAAATACTTTATGTTTTGAATTAATAAAAGAGCATGACAGTTATTATGGTGAATGGTGTGAATTGTTTGTGTGACACCCTTAATTGCATAATTACTCTGATTGATATATTGCTATTTTAATTAAATATTTGGGGTATTTTAGAAGGGTGTTACATTAGTGGTATCAGAGCATAGTCGGTCGAGTCGAGTCATAATTATTCTGTTTTCCCTGTACGGGATAGGTGTTGTGTAACCCTATCAGTACTTATTGTTTTATCTTGTTGGATTAACTCAGAATAGAGATGGCTGGAAGAGGTAGAGATGATGCTGCGATTGCTGAGGCTCTGGGTATGCTAGCTGGAGTACTTGGAGGGAATCCGAATGTTGTGGGAATGGGAGCTGCTCGTCAACTGAGTGAGTTCCAGAAGAACAATCCTCCAATGTTCAAGGGAGCATACGATCCAGATGACGCTCAGAAGTGGTTAAAGGAGATCGAGAGGATCTTCCGAGTGACTGAGTGTGCCGATAATCAGAAGGTCAGATTCGGTACGCATATGCTGTCAGAGGAAGCAGATGATTGGTGGGTTGCTACCCGCACTGAGTTGGAATCTGCTGGGAATGCTGAGATCACTTGGGCTGTGTTCAGAGAGAGATTCCTGAGGAAGTATTTTCCAGAGGATGTTAGAGGAAAGAAAGAGATAGAATTCTTGGAATTGAAGCAGGGCAACCGGTCTGTTACTGAGTATGCTGCTAAGTTCACAGAGCTGTCGAAGTATTACACTCCCTATAACGAGGCTACTGGGGAATTTTCAAAATGTGTGAAGTTTGAGAACGGGTTACGTCCCGAGATCAAGCAGGCTATTGGGTATCAGCGGATTAGAGTGTTTTCTGATTTGGTTGACTGTTGCAGGATTTTTGAAGAAGATACCAAGGCTAGAGCGGAGAGCTATCAGCAGAGGGTTGATAGGAAAGGCAAGAATCAGAATGATCGTGGGAAACCGTATGCAGCTGGCAAAGGTTTCCAGAGACAGAGTGGGATGAAGAGGCCTAGTGGCGGAGACTCCAGTGCCCCTGCTAAGTGTTTCAGATGTGGTCAGGCTGGACATCGTATCCATGAGTGTACCAGTAATGAGAAGAAGTGTTTTAAGTGTGGAAAAGGTGGGCACTTGGCTGCAGAGTGCCGGTTGAAGACTGTGACTTGTTTCAACTGTGGAGAAGTGGGTCATATCAGTCCACAGTGTCCTAAGCCGAAGAGAGAGAACCAGTCGGGAGGCAAGGTCTTTGCTTTATCGGGTTCTGAGACTTCTGCAGATGATCGTTTGATCCGAGGTACGTGTTATATTAATGGCTTTCCTCTTGTAGCTATTATTGACACAGGTGCTACTCATTCCTTTATATCTTTGGATTGTGCTGTGAAACTTAAGTTAGAGATATCTGAGATGCATGGAAGTATGGTGATTGATACTCCTGCGAAGGGTTCAGTGACTACTACTTCAGTTTGTTTAAATTGTCCTTTGAGTATTTTTGGTAGAGACTTTGGGATGGACCTAGTGTGTCTTCCACTAGTGCAGGTTGACGTTATTCTGGGTATGAACTGGTTGGTGTTTAACCGAGTCTATATCAACTGTTTTGATAAGACTGTGATCTTTCCTGAGATTGAGGAAGGAAAGAGTTTGTTTCTATCAGCAAGGCAGGTGAATGAGGCAGTAGTAGATGGGGCAGAGTTGTTTATGCTGTTAGCGACTTTGGAGGCTAAAGATAAACTGGTGATTTGCGATCTAGCTGTGGTGTGTGATTTTCCTGATGTGTTCCTGAAGAAGTGAATGAATTACCGCCAGAGCGTGAAGTTGAGTTCTCGATTGATTTGGTACCTGGTACTAGGCCGATGTCGATGGCTCCGTACCGTATGTCTGCTGTTGAGTTAACTGAATTGAAGAGTCAGTTGGAAGATCTGTTGGATAAGAAATTTATTCGTCCGAGTGTGTCACCGTGGGGTGCACCAGTGTTATTGGTTAAGAAGAAAGAAGGTACTATGAGGTTGTGTGTGGACTACAGGCAACTGAATAAAGTGACGATCAAGAATCGGTATCCTGTGCCGAGGATTGATGATTTGATGGATCAGTTAGTTGGTGCGAGTGTGTTCAGCAAAATAGATTTGAGGTCGGGATATCATCAGATACGTGTGAAAACTGAGGATATTCAGAAGACTGCTTTCAGAACAAGGTATGGACATTATGAGTATTCTGTAATGCCTTTTGGTGTAACTAATGCGCCTGGAGTATTTATGGAGTATATGAATAGGATTTTCCATCCGTACCTAGATCAGTTTGTTGTGGTGTTTATTGACGATATTTTGGTGTATTCGAAATCGGAAGAAGAGCATGCTGAGCATTTGAGAATGGTTTTAGGAGTTCTACGAGAAAAGAAGTTATTTGCTAAACTGTCAAAGTGTGAATTTTGGTTAGAAGAGGTTAGTTTTCTTGGTCATGTGATTTCAAGAGATGGTGTTGCTGTTGATCCTTCTAAGATAGAAGCGGTATCTAAGTGGGAAGCTCCGAAGTCAGTTTCTGAGATAAGGAGTTTTCTTGGACTTGCAGGATATTATAGGAAGTTCATTGAGGGATTTTCTAAGTTGGCGTTACCGTTGACGATGTTGACTAGGAAGGGGTAAGCGTTTGTTTGGGACTCAAAATGTGAAGAAGGTTTCCAAGAGTTAAAGAGAAGGTTGACTACTGCTCCTATTCTGATATTACCGAGTCCATCGGAATCATTTGAGGTTTACTGTGATGCTTCATTGTTGGGTTTGGGTGGTGTGTTGATGCAGAATAAGCAGGTTATAGCTTATGCTTCGAGACAACTGAGGGTTCATGAGAGGAACTATCCGACACACGATTTAGAGTTGGCAGCTGTGGTATTTGTTCTGAAGTTATGGAGACATTACTTGTACGGGTCAAGATTTGAGGTTTTCAGTGACCATAAAAGTTTAAAGTATTTGTTTGATCAGAAAGAGCTGAATATGAGACAGAGGAGATGGTTAGAGTTTCTGAAGGATTATGACTTTGGTTTGAATTACCATCCGGGTAAAGCAAACGTAGTGGCTGATGCATTGAGTCGGAAATCATTGCATATGTCTATGTTAATGGTTAGAGAATTGGATTTAATTGAGCAGTTTAGAGACTTGAGTTTGGTGTGTGAGAGTACTCACAATAGTGTTAAATTGGGAATGTTGAAGTTAACGAGTGGTATTCTGGATGAGATCAGAGAGGGTCAGAAATCCGATGTACTTTTGGTTGATAAGTTGACTCTAGTGAATCAAGGTCAAGGTGGCGAATTCAGAGTGGATGAGAATGGTGTTTTGAAATTTGGTAATCGGGTGTGTATTCCGGATGTTACCGAACTTAAGAAGAGTATTCTTGAGGAAGGACATCGTAGTGGCCTGAGTATTCATCCTGGGGCTACGAAGATGTATCATGATTTGAAGAAGTTATTTTGGTGGCCGGGAATGAAAAGAGAAATTGCGAGTTTTGTTTATTCTTGTTTGACTTGTCAGAAGTCAAAGATTGAGCATCAGAAGCCGTCTGGGCTAATGCAACCGTTGGCTATTCCAGAGTGGAAGTGGGATAGTATCAGTATGGATTTTGTTTCTGGTTTACCGAGAACAATTAAGAATTTTGAAGCCATTTGGGTGATTGTTGATAGATTGACGAAATCGGCTCATTTCATTCCGATCAGAATGGATTATCCGTTAGAGAGATTAACCGAGTTGTATATTGAGAAGATTGTAAGTTTGCATGGTATTCCGTCGAGTATTGTTTCGGACAGAGATCCTAGATTTACATCGAAGTTTTGGGAAGGTTTGCAGAAGGCTTTGGGAACTAAGCTGAGATTGAGTTCTGCATATCATCCGCAGACTGATGGTCAGACTGAGAGGACGATTCAGTCACTGGAGGATCTTTTGAGGGCTTGTGTTTTGGAAAAGGGAGGTGCTTGGGATTGTTATTTACCTTTGATTGAGTTTACCTACAACAATAGTTTTCATTCGAGCATTGGTATGGCACCGTTTGAAGCTTTGTATGGTAGGAGATGTCGGACACCTTTATGTTGGTATGAGTCCGGTGAGAGTGTTGTGGTTGGACCGGAGATTGGTCAACAGACTACGGAAAAGATTAAGATGATTCAGGAGAAGATGAGAATTGCTCGGAGTCGTCAGAAGAGTTATCATGACAAGAGAAGGAAGTCACTTGAGTTTCAAGAGGGAGATCACGTGTTTCTCCGTGTTACCCCGATAACTGGTGTTGGTCGAGCTTTGAAGTCGAAGAAGTTGACACCTCGATTTATTGGTCCTTATCAGATTTTGGAGAGGATAGGGGAGGTAGCCTATCGTATCGCTTTACCGCCGTCACTTGCGAATTTGCATGAGGTTTTTCATGTGTCTCAGTTGAGGAGGTACATTCCTGATCCGTCGCATGTAGTCCAAATAGATGATGTACAGGTGAGAGATAACCTGACTGTTGAAACATCACCTATGAGGATCGAGGATCGAGAGTTGAAGCAGTTGCGGGGTAAAGAGATTGCCTTGGTGAAGGTAGCTTGGGGAGGACCAGCAGGTGGCAATGTGACTTGGGAACTTGAGAGCCAGATGAAGGAGTCCTATCCAGAGTTATTCGCTTGAGGTATGTTTTCGAGGACGAAAACTCTTTTAGTGGGGGAGAGTTGTAACACCCCGATAAAAATAAGCTAATTATTTAATTTAAGTTAATATTATATTTATTAATTTAATTAAATAATTGTAATTATTGGATTATTATTATTATTATTATTGGAATAATAATTATTGGAAAATATATAAGTTGGAAATAAGGAAAAAGAGTTCCATTTTGGTAAAAAGAGTTTTCACGTGAAAACAGAGAAGCGGCTCAAAAAGAGGAAAAGGGCAAAGAGACAGAGCAAGAGGAAGAAGGTCGGAGAAGAGAAAAGCTTGAAGCTTAAAGATTCGCCGGATTAACTCAGGTAAGGGGGGTTTATCGTCGTTTAATGGGTATTATGGGTTAACATGTAATGGGTAGTGATGAACCGTTGAATTGACCCTAATTGGGATGATGAGTGCTGAAAAATTGTGATGAATAAACTGTGCTAAAGTCGTAATTGAATCTGTAATTGGATGGGTAGTGATTTTCCGAACGTATAGCTTTTTACGGAATCGGAATCGGAGGTCCGGAAGTCCTCCAACGGCGGAAAATGCGGAGAATTCTGCATTCTGCTTCGTGTTAGCGCAGGAACAGCTTTCTGTCTTGCGTTAACCGGTTAACCCAGGGTGTTAACCGGTTAACACTGTTATGAATTGTGAAAAATTGCTGTTTTGTCTGCGTTAACCGGTTAACCCAGGGCGTTAACCGGTTAACACTGTTGTGAGTTGTGAAAATATTGTTGTTCTGTCTGCGTTAACCGGTTAACCCAGGGCGTTAACCGGTTAACACTGTTAAAATTGGCCAGGAAGCGTGTTCTGTCCTGCGTTAACCGGTTAACCCAGGGCGTTAACCGGTTAACACTGTTGGAAATTGGAAAAATTGATATTTTAATGTTGTGAACATAATTGGTGATTGGCCTATATCGGTGTGTGATATAGTAGGGATTAGTTCCCGTTGTTTTGAGTAGGATAGGTATTAGTAGAGTGTGCTAATACTGTGATTGAATTATTTGGCATGACATGATATGATTATGTGATAAATATGCTAATGATGTGTGAAAATATGCATAATGTTGTGAATGTATATATTATGTATGTAATTGTGGATGGACTGTTTTATGGCTTAGAGTGTGAGCATATGTCCATTGTGGATTGTTGTTGATGATGTTGCATTGCTAGGTGAATTAGCATGCATATTGTGGCCTTTATGGTGGTAGCTAATTCCCATGGTGAGGAATTAGTGAGTAAATCATTGTGGATTGTTGTTGATGTTTGCATGCTAGGTGATTAGCGTGCATAGCATAGCCCTTGGGGTGGTAGCTAATTCCCATGGTGAGGAATTAGTGAGTGAGTCACTAGGTCTCAAATGAGTGGGACTAGTGGGCTTGGTAGCCGTATCTGGATTTGATCGGTGAGGTTGAACTATATGTTCACGAATAGTCGGTACCGCATGCATGGAGTCTCATTGCATAATGTATGTATGGCGTATAATATGAATGGATGTATTCCAATATTATACGTGTGTTTGTGTTGGCATTGAGTATGAGTATGAATTGTGTTGGTATTGAGTATGATATTTGAGTTGATGTGCCGTTACTGAATGTGTGGTATGATTAGGGTGATTAATGCGTTATTTACTTAGCATTACATGATATTTTATAATGCTTTTTATATCGATTGAGGAACTCACCCTTACAACTATTTTTCAGGTAACGAGCAGTGATTGAGTAGAAGCTAGTGCTTGGATTCTAGTGTAGTCTCCTTAGTGGGTCATGCTCTGATAGATGTAACATCGGGACGGGATGTTTTACCTTGTTGAATAATTTTACATGTAATGTGTTACATGTTTTGCATGATTGATTTGATTTCTATCCGCTGCGTATTGTGCAAATACTTTATGTTTTGAATTAATAAAAGAGCATGACAGTTATTATGGTGAATGGTGTGAATTGTTTGTGTGACACCCTTAATTGCATAATTACTCTGATTGATATATTGCTATTTTAATTAAATATTTGGGGTATTTTAGAAGGGTGTTACATTAGTGGTATCAGAGCATAGTCGGTCGAGTCGAGTCATAATTATTCTGTTTTCCCTGTACGGGATAGGTGTTGTGTAACCCTATCAGTACTTATTGTTTTATCTTGTTGGATTAACTCAGAATAGAGATGGCTGGAAGAGGTAGAGATGATGCTGCGATTGCTGAGGCTCTGGGTATGCTAGCTGGAGTACTTTGAGGGAATCCGAATGTTGTGGGAATGGGAGCTGCTCGTCAACTGAGTGAATTCCAGAAGAACAATCCTCCAATGTTCAAGGGAGCATACGATCCAGATGGCGCTCAGAAGTGGTTAAAGGAGATCGAGAGGATCTTCCGAGTGACTGAGTGTGCCGATAATCAGAAGGTCAGATTCGGTACGCATATGCTGTCAGAGGAAGCAGATGATTGGTGGGTTGCTACCCGCACTGAGTTGGAATCTGCTGGGAATGCTGAGATCACTTGGGCTGTGTTCAGAGAGAGATTCCTGAGGAAGTATTTTCCAGAGGATGTTAGAGGAAAGAAAGAGATAGAGTTCTTGGAATTGAAGCAGGGCAACCGGTCTGTTACTGAGTATGCTGCTAAGTTCACAGAGCTGTCGAAGTATTACACTCCCTATAACGAGGCTACTGGGGAATTTTCAAAATGTGTGAAGTTTGAGAACGGGTTACGTCCCGAGATCAAGCAGGCTATTGGGTATCAGCGGATTAGAGTGTTTTCTGATTTGGTTGACTGTTGCAGGATTTTTGAACAAGATACCAAGGCTAGAGCGGAGAGCTATCAGCAGAGGGTTGATAGGAAAGGCAAGAATCAGAATGATCGTGGGAAACCGTATGCAGCTGGCAAAGGTTTCCAGAGACAGAGTGGGATGAAGAGGCCTAGTGGCGGAGACTCCAGTGCCCCTGCTAAGTGTTTCAGATGTGGTCAGGCTGGACATCGTATCCATGAGTGTACCAGTAATGAGAAGAAGTGTTTTAAGTGTGGAAAAGGTGGGCACTTGGCTGCAGAGTGCCGGTTGAAGACTGTGACTTGTTTCAACTGTGGAGAAGTGGGTCATATCAGTCCACAGTGTCCTAAGCCGAAGAGAGAGAACCAGTCGGGAGGCAAGGTCTTTGCTTTATCGGGTTCTGAGACTTCTGCAGATGATCGTTTGATCCGAGGTACGTGTTATATTAATGGCTTTCCTCTTGTAGCTATTATTGACACAGGTGCTACTCATTCCTTTATATCTTTGGATTGTGCTGTGAAACTTAAGTTAGAGATATCTGAGATGCATGGAAGTATGGTGATTGATACTCCTGCGAAGGGTTCAGTGACTACTACTTCAGTTTGTTTAAATTGTCCTTTGAGTATTTTTGGTAGAGACTTTGGGATGGACCTAGTGTGTCTTCCACTAGTGCAGGTTGACGTTATTCTGGGTATGAACTGGTTGGTGTTTAACCGAGTCTATATCAACTGTTTTGATAAGACTGTGATCTTTCCTGAGATTGAGGAAGGAAAGAGTTTGTTTCTATCAGCAAGGCAGGTGAATGAGGCAGTAGTAGATGGGGCAGAGTTGTTTATGCTGTTAGCGACTTTGGAGGCTAAAGATAAACTGGTGATTTGCGATCTAGCTGTGGTGTGTGATTTTCCTGATGTGTTCCTGAAGAAGTGAATGAATTACCGCCAGAGCGTGAAGTTGAGTTCTCGATTGATTTGGTACCTGGTACTAGGCCGATGTCGATGGCTCCGTACCGTATGTCTGCTGTTGAGTTAACTGAATTGAAGAGTCAGTTGGAAGATCTGTTGGATAAGAAATTTATTCGTCCGAGTGTGTCACCGTGGGGTGCACCAGTGTTATTGGTTAAGAAGAAAGAAGGTACTATGAGGTTGTGTGTGGACTACAGGCAACTGAATAAAGTGACGATCAAGAATCGGTATCCTGTGCCGAGGATTGATGATTTGATGGATCAGTTAGTTGGTGCGAGTGTGTTCAGCAAAATAGATTTGAGGTCGGGATATCATCAGATACGTGTGAAAACTGAGGATATTCAGAAGACTGCTTTCAGAACAAGGTATGGACATTATGAGTATTCTGTAATGCCTTTTGGTGTAACTAATGCGCCTGGAGTATTTATGGAGTATATGAATAGGATTTTCCATCCGTACCTAGATCAGTTTGTTGTGGTGTTTATTGACGATATTTTGGTGTATTCGAAATCGGAAGAAGAGCATGCTGAGCATTTGAGAATGGTTTTAGGAGTTCTACGAGAAAAGAAGTTATTTGCTAAACTGTCAAAGTGTGAATTTTGGTTAGAAGAGGTTAGTTTTCTTGGTCATGTGATTTCAAGAGATGGTGTTGCTGTTGATCCTTCTAAGATAGAAGCGGTATCTAAGTGGGAAGCTCCGAAGTCAGTTTCTGAGATAAGGAGTTTTCTTGGACTTGCAGGATATTATAGGAAGTTCACTGAGGGATTTTCTAAGTTGGCGTTACCGTTGACGATGTTGACTAGGAAGGGGTAAGCGTTTGTTTGGGACTCAAAATGTGAAGAAGGTTTCCAAGAGTTAAAGAGAAGGTTGACTACTGCTCCTATTATGATATTACCGAGTCCATCGGAATCATTTGAGGTTTACTGTGATGCTTCATTGTTGGGTTTGGGTGGTGTGTTGATGCAGAATAAGCAGGTTATAGCTTATGCTTCGAGACAACTGAGGGTTCATGAGAGGAACTATCCGACACACGATTTAGAGTTGGCAGCTGTGGTATTTGTTCTGAAGTTATGGAGACATTACTTGTACGGGTCAAGATTTGAGGTTTTCAGTGACCATAAAAGTTTAAAGTATTTGTTTGATCAGAAAGAGCTGAATATGAGACAGAGGAGATGGTTAGAGTTTCTGAAGGATTATGACTTTGGTTTGAATTACCATCCGGGTAAAGCAAACGTAGTGGCTGATGCATTGAGTCGGAAATCATTGCATATGTCTATGTTAATGGTTAGAGAATTGGATTTAATTGAGCAGTTTAGAGACTTGAGTTTGGTGTGTGAGAGTACTCACAATAGTGTTAAATTGGGAATGTTGAAGTTAACGAGTGGTATTCTGGATGAGATCAGAGAGGGTCAGAAATCCGATGTACTTTTGGTTGATAAGTTGACTCTAGTGAATCAAGGTCAAGGTGGCGAATTCAGAGTGGATGAGAATGGTGTTTTGAAATTTGGTAATCGGGTGTGTATTCCGGATGTTACCGAACTTAAGAAGAGTATTCTTGAGGAAGGACATCGTAGTGGCCTGAGTATTCATCCTGGGGCTACGAAGATGTATCATGATTTGAAGAAGTTATGTTGGTGGCCGGGAATGAAAAGAGAAATTGCGAGTTTTGTTTATTCTTGTTTGACTTGTCAGAAGTCAAAGATTGAGCATCAGAAGCCGTCTGGGCTAATGCAACCGTTGGCTATTCCAGAGTGGAAGTGGGATAGTATCAGTATGGATTTTGTTTCTGGTTTACCGAGAACAATTAAGAATTTTGAAGCCATTTGGGTGATTGTTGATAGATTGACGAAATCGGCTCATTTCATTCCGATCAGAATGGATTATCCGTTAGAGAGATTAACCGAGTTGTATATTGAGAAGATTGTAAGTTTGCATGGTATTCCGTCGAGTATTGTTTCGGACAGAGATCCTAGATTTACATCGAAGTTTTGGGAAGGTTTGCAGAAGGCTTTGGGAACTAAGCTGAGATTGAGTTCTGCATATCATCCGCAGACTGATGGTCAGACTGAGAGGACGATTCAGTCACTGGAGGATCTTTTGAGGGCTTGTGTTTTGGAAAAGGGAGGTGCTTGGGATTGTTATTTACCTTTGATTGAGTTTACCTACAACAATAGTTTTCATTCGAGCATTGGTATGGCACCGTTTGAAGCTTTGTATGGTAGGAGATGTCGGACACCTTTATGTTGGTATGAGTCCGGTGAGAGTGTTGTGGTTGGACCGGAGATTGGTCAACAGACTACGGAAAAGATTAAGATGATTCAGGAGAAGATGAGAATTGCTCGGAGTCGTCAGAAGAGTTATCATGACAAGAGAAGGAAGTCACTTGAGTTTCAAGAGGGAGATCACGTGTTTCTCCGTGTTACCCCGATAACTGGTGTTGGTCGAGCTTTGAAGTCGAAGAAGTTGACACCTCGATTTATTGGTCCTTATCAGATTTTGGAGAGGATAGGGGAGGTAGCCTATCGTATCGCTTTACCGCCGTCACTTGCGAATTTGCATGAGGTTTTTCATGTGTCTCAGTTGAGGAGGTACATTCCTGATCCGTCGCATGTAGTCCAAATAGATGATGTACAGGTGAGAGATAACCTGACTGTTGAAACATCACCTATGAGGATCGAGGATCGAGAGTTGAAGCAGTTGCGGGGTAAAGAGATTGCCTTGGTGAAGGTAGCTTGGGGAGGACCAGCAGGTGGCAATGTGACTTGGGAACTTGAGAGCCAGATGAAGGAGTCCTATCCAGAGTTATTCGCTTGAGGTATGTTTTCGAGGACGAAAACTCTTTTAGTGGGGGAGAGTTGTAACACCCCGATAAAAATAAGCTAATTATTTAATTTAAGTTAATATTATATTTATTAATTTAATTAAATAATTGTAATTATTGGATTATTATTATTATTATTATTATTGGAATAATAATTATTGGAAAATATATAAGTTGGAAATAAGGAAAAAGAGTTCCATTTTGGTAAAAAGAGTTTTCACGTGAAAACAGAGAAGCGGCTCAAAAAGAGGAAAAGGGCAAAGAGACAGAGCAAGAGGAAGAAGGTCGGAGAAGAGAAAAGCTTGAAGCTTAAAGATTCGCCGGATTAACTCAGGTAAGGGGGGTTTATCGTCGTTTAATGGGTATTATGGGTTAACATGTAATGGGTAGTGATGAACCGTTGAATTGACCCTAATTGGGATGATGAGTGCTGAAAAATTGTGATGAATAAACTGTGCTAAAGTCGTAATTGAATCTGTAATTGGATGGATAGTGATTTTCCGAACGTATAGCTTTTTACGGAATCGGAATCGGAGGTCCGGAAGTCCTCCAACGGCGGAAAATGCGGAGAATTCTGCATTCTGCTTCGTGTTAGCGCAGGAACAGCTTTCTGTCTTGCGTTAACCGGTTAACCCAGGGTGTTAACCGGTTAACACTGTTATGAATTGTGAAAAATTGATGTTTTGTCTGCGTTAACCGGTTAACCCAGGGCGTTAACCGGTTAACACTGTTGTGAGTTGTGAAAATATTGTTGTTCTGTCTGCGTTAACCGGTTAACCCAGGGCGTTAACCGGTTAACCCAGGGCGTTAACCGGTTAACACTGTTAAAATTGGCCAGGAAGCGTGTTCTGTCCTGCGTTAACCGGTTAACCCAGGGCGTTAACCGGTTAACACTGTTGGAAATTGGAAAAATTGATATTTTAATGTTGTGAACATAATTGGTGATTGGCCTATATCGGTGTGTGATATAGTAGGGATTAGTTCCCGTTGTTTTGAGTAGGATAGGTATTAGTAGAGTGTGCTAATACTGTGATTGAATTATTTGGCATGACATGATATGATTATGTGATAAATATGCTAATGATGTGTGAAAATATGCATAATGTTGTGAATGTATATATTATGTATGTAATTGTGGATGGACTGTTTTATGGCTTAGAGTGTGAGCATATGTCCATTGTGGATTGTTGTTGATGATGTTGCATTGCTAGGTGAATTAGCATGCATATTGTGGCCTTTATGGTGGTAGCTAATTCCCATGGTGAGGAATTAGTGAGTAAATCATTGTGGATTGTTGTTGATGTTTGCATGCTAGGTGATTAGCGTGCATAGCATAGCCCTTGGGGTGGTAGCTAATTCCCATGGTGAGGAATTAGTGAGTGAGTCACTAGGTCTCAAATGAGTGGGACTAGTGGGCTTGGTAGCCGTATCTGGATTTGATCGGTGAGGTTGAACTATATGTTCACGAATAGTCGGTACCGCATGCATGGAGTCTCATTGCATAATGTATGTATGGCGTATAATATGAATGGATGTATTCCAATATTATACGTGTGTTTGTGTTGGCATTGAGTATGAGTATGAATTGTGTTGGTATTGAGTATGATATTTGAGTTGATGTGCCGTTACTGAATGTGTGGTATGATTAGGGTGATTAATGCGTTATTTACTTAGCATTACATGATATTTTATAATGCTTTTTATATCGATTGAGGAACTCACCCTTACAACTATTTTTCAGGTAACGAGCAGTGATTGAGTAGAAGCTAGTGCTTGGATTCTAGTGTAGTCTCCTTAGTGGGTCATGCTCTGATAGATGTAACATCGGGACGGGATGTTTTACCTTGTTGAATAATTTTACATGTAATGTGTTACATGTTTTGCATGATTGATTTGATTTCTATCCGCTGCGTATTGTGCAAATACTTTATGTTTTGAATTAATAAAAGAGCATGACAGTTATTATGGTGAATGGTGTGAATTGTTTGTGTGACACCCTTAATTGCATAATTACTCTGATTGATATATTGCTATTTTAATTAAATATTTGGGGTATTTTAGAAGGGTGTTACAGCCTTGGCTTTGCTTGGATTCGTTGCTGCAGGATGTGAGCTTTACTGTTGAATGTTGTGATAAGGTGAAATTCTAAACCTTCCTTGTTGATTAACATAACAATCCTCAAATCACACCCTAAAGCATACGTTGATTTGATTGCAGGTATGATTCTGTGATGGAAGCGGTAACTTTGGCGGAGAGAACGACAATAGCGAATGCTTGCCAACAGTTGGATTAAAGTTACACCAACCAAAACACCCATGCTTAGACCTGCTTCTAGCCGACAAGATTGTTGTTGCCTTATTTCAGACGGTAGAAACAATCTAAAATGGAGACTAAGGTCTCTTAATTTAAACCGCCATCTTCAACTCAATCTTTTGGTGAGGATTATAGTTAATGAGCTTGAAATCAGTAGTCACAAAAGCGTTTATATCTTTCTTCTTTGCATTGATTTTTCTGAATTGGAAAAGGTTTTGGCAGGTTATGCGTACATGGAAAGAATCAGCATGAAGGCTCTTACTCGCGACTGCTGAATTGTGTCGAGCTATTTGTCTATACAGGAGTAGTAGCTTTGGAAATTCATCAACCCGTCGAAAAACGTAATAGCATCATGACCGACACTTGATTGAAAACTGAATGATTATGATTATGCTGCAAGTTGTAACCAGATGATTTTAAATTGCCTGTTGTCTTCTCAATAAAGAACTCTCATCCCTTCACCCATCTTTCAAAACAGTGCCTCTCAGCTTCCCTTCGATACAGCAAGGGCGAGCACAAAATAGCATTTTTCATCCATCAAAAAACGCACCTGCTCGAGGGTTTGCACGTTCCGGTCCAAAACCAATAAAAAATAAATAAAAAATACTGTTAATCAGCTGCCATCATCTACAGCCCCGACATACGTAAGGTCTGTCCTTCTCACCCTTACAGCTCCTTTAAGCCAGCTTGCAACTCGAAGATTAGCATGGTCACCGCCTCCTATGCTAGCAGTATTACTTGCAGAAGGGCAAGTTCCAGCGTCGTCTTCTAAAAGCGTCCAAAGATCAATTTCTGTTTCACTTTCCTGTTGTTTTAACTTTGCAGGTGCATTACCTGCAACCCTGGATAGGACCGGGTTTCTAAGAGAGGTAGCTGAACTACTTAAGTTAATGCCAAGGAACTGTATTGCTGCAGGCTTGAAGAGAAACAAGAGCAAAGGTTGGAACAGGTGGGGCTTGGCAGGAGAAAGAGGACCGCTTCGAGGGAAAAAGCATCGGCATTGCAGCTTGGATACGCCACCGGATAGTATTAGGCAGCTACATACGGTCCAAGTCATTATGCATACTCTCCAATAGTTCTCGGTCAAATCCAGAAAATTTCTTTGTAGGTTCATTGATAGACTTTGAACCAGGTTTCAGCTTAAGCCAACTTGCTTTTTTTTTTGTGAGTTTTGAAATTTAAACTTGTCCTTCGTTATTGGTTTCAGGTGATACCGTAACTGCAAGTACTTCATCCTGGGTGACGGCGGCTGAAAAGTGGTTGAACTTGTTACTGGTTCTTCCAGAATTCTGGACTGTTGAAGATTGGTTCAAGGAGTGAGCTTGGTGTGAAATTCCAACCGGAACGGAAAGATTGTGGCATTGTTGGAGGTGGCGGAGAATGCCATGGGGTGGCAGGCGCAAAGACTGCATGCCAACATGGGGTTTGGCGGATGGGAGTTCACTGTATAGGAAGGAAATTTTGTTGGTTTCTTTGATTTGATTTTGATGCACGTTGCTATTGTTGTGATTTGGGTGGTGGGTTATTTGGGAACTCTTATGGGATTGGAATTGGGATTTGAGGTGAATTATGGTTATACCTTGGTTGTAATTTTTGGATGAATTTTGGGAATTGGTTGTAACAGGAGTTAGTTGTAGGATATGGATGTGATGCATTGTTATACTTAAATGTTAAATGAAAATGTATGTATGAAAAAATGCTTGAAAGCTAAATGTTATGAAATGTGTGTATGTGCTATTTTGATTTGAGATGAACTATGGATGGAAAATGGATCATGTTTGGTTATAAAAAATGGATATGGATTTTAGAAATAATCTGAGACTAATCAAAATGGCAATTTAAAATCAAAAAAACCAAATAAAACCGATTAAAATCAAATTAATCTATAATTTGTTAAAATTACTTTGATATCAACTCTAACATTTATTTGGAAATTAAAATCAATTAGAGTTTGAATCATTAGTAAAACACAATTAAGATTAACTTGAAATTTGGAATTAGATTTGTTTTGAAATTAAATTAAAATTGAAAATTAAAATCAAATAACTAAAATCCATTTTGTAATCACAAAGCACCATGATCAAAAAGCTAAATAATAACCAATGTTTATCACAAAATATGGATTTGGGAACGTACGGTTGCCTTTGGTCATGAACGTATGCAAATGAACTTTAGGCCAAGTGCCAAATAAAAAATAAAAAAAATGGAAAAAATTCAGACCAAAATCGGGGTATGACAAAAGGGGATCAGAATCGCTAACCGGTTACTCCACTATGTGCGCGAAAAGATAAAGGGCTTAATGTGATTTCGCTAGAACGAAAACGGGTGAAATAAGAGTAAAAGAACTAGGCTAGCTATAATAGCATGACTCGAACTGGTTTACATAAGGTGGGGTTATCTAGTGTTGTTACAGTAATTTGTGATGTTAAGATTAAGCTTAAGTTATTTTTAAACGAGATTTACTTGCACCTACTACGAATTGATGTGTGTTTGGAAATTTCATCTGACTAATATTTTAAACCGATTTCTACATTGTATCTTGCTTGAGGACAAACAAAAGTCTAAGTGTGGGGGAGTTTGATAACATGAAATAATATCACATTTTTGGACTTGATTTAATTAAATTATATTATTATTTGATCCGATTTATTTTATATTATTCGATATTACTTGGTATTTCCCTTCTATTTATTTCAGGTAAAACTATTTGAAGCATATGTGAAAAAGAAAGAAAAGGGGGTGCAAAAAGAAGCATTCCACTAAAGCCCAGCCCACAACTACAAAGGAGAAGCGTTGTGATGCTGTGACGACCTCCACACAAGGCGTGACGAGCGTCACACCCCTCTGCTCAGTGTTACGAGCGTAACACATGGTGTGACGAACGTCACACCCCCACTCCTATTTTTCTGCTTTGACGCGCGTAACAGAAGCACGTTCGCCCTTTTTCTTCGCTTGACTCGTTGACACACTAGGAAACCTACTGAAGGAACTTTTGGGAAACGGTTACAGGATGGATGAATATAAATAGATCTTAAGTGGTGCCCTGTTGGTCTCTCCTTTTTTCCGCCGTGCAAGCTTTTACAGCAATATATTTTACAGCATTCTACTTTCTTAGCATTTTTATTTCCTTTTCTTTTCTAGTTAATTTCCAAAGCATTGAATTTATTTTCTTTCACACTAGTTTCTACACCGGAAACTATTGTGTAGTTTTTACTGGATCTAACCTTACGTTAGGTCATAGTATTTTATTCCTTCGCCTTTATTTTCCTGTCCGAACGAAGATTGTGAAGAACAAATCCAACCGGTTTGTGGTAGAGTGTTCAAGCATCGAAGCTAGGGAACAACCAAGATTTCTATTAATTTTACAGGTTCATTAATTTATTGTTTTAATTTATATATGCTATGTATTGTTGTTTATCTATACTGTTTGTCTGATATGGCTGTATTTAAGCAATTATTGTTTAGGCTTGTTTAGCATGTCCGGCTAAATAAACTTAGATATCGGTATGTAAAGTAAGCGGAATAAAGGAATCAAAACTAAGTTGGTTTAAATTTATTTAAAAAAATATAGTCACTCTTTTTATGGTCTCAATTTACAGAGTTAATACCAAAGTTTTTGTACGAGAGTAAAAAAACATAAAGAAGTTAAAATCAATAGAACGACGGTTTGAGCTTTTAACTGGACAGTGTAAATTGGACATTAACTTTAAATCAGGGCGAAAGCAATTTTTAGAGTTAATTAAATTCTAATCATTTTCAAAAAGTATTTTTAAAGGTTAAATGTGAGGACGAGAGTTAAGCATTTAAGTTTAATCATATAATCTAAGTCAACAGAGCGAGAGTTTGAGACGAGGGTGTTTAAACGGTTAGTATTTTAATAAAAAGAGTTTCTATAGATTCTATTGTTTTCAAAAAGTGATTTTAGACTTAACTAAATAGTGAGAGCGTACGTTAATATAAAGTCATAGTCTGATTCAACAGAGCAAGAGTTTGAGAAAAGATTTTTAATCAATAGTGTCTACTGAAAAGACTTATTTTAAAACTAAGAAACCAACGAAGATTTGATTCCCTAATTACGACGAACTACATACCGATATCCGCGTATTTGATATTTAATCTAGATCCGATTTTAGTTTTACTTTTCCCCTCAATCAACAAAGTATCATCCGTATTAGCTTTACGAAGTAACCTTAGAAAAACGGTATATCGATTCATTAAGTCCCTGTGAGATCGATATCTTTTAAAACTACGCGATTAGACTGTGCACTTGCAGTTAATACCCCAATAGACTCATAAAGTCGCGATCAATAACAACCCCCAGAGCATCTCCCTCAAGAGATTCTGGAAACCAAATCTCTGAGGATACTCCTGAAGGCATGTTCAATGTTGAACCTCAACCAGAAGTATTTGATCCAGAAACACCTATGATCATTTTCCCCATAATAGATCTTTTTGTCAGAATCCCAAAATCACCTAAACCTAGTCCCAATATTGGTAAGATTATGAAGAAGTTTGAGTTAGATTCAAGAAGCCGTCTGCATGAAGCATTGACTACTAGTCGTTTTTCAGCTAATCCGGCTGAAAGTGATTCTGCTTAGGAAGCCTACAGAAGGTGGATTAACTCCAAAATATCCAAGATAAAGGACTTTGGGTATGACTTATCTGAAATAAACTTATGTTCTAGGTTTGTTCCCTTAATGGAACTCTAGAAGTTAAGAATTGTTCCACTATGTCTTCCTACTCCGGAGATTAAAGAAGTTGTTCGGGAACCTAAGGCTGATAATGCTCTGCTCCACTCTAATGTTTTAGTTGATACTATCCAAACTTCCTCCTCCTCCTCTTGAGAACCCTTAGCATTTTTATAATTTTTTATTTTGCTTTAAGTGTTTTTTTGTTTGATTGTATCATTTTTGCGTTTTGGCATGTTTAATGAAAATCATGTTTGTTTCTTTCCATTTATTTTTATCTTATTTCTTTTGTCTATGTCTTTTTGATTGATGACAATGGTGGAGAAACATATCTAAGGGTAAGAATCGTAATTAATTTTGACATACCTATATTCCTTAATAAGAACCCAAACATTATTTAACGTTTTCTACTAACAACTACTTCAAAGAATAGTTTGTTAACTATTTTGCAAGGTTAAGTTCAAAGATCATAATGGTTAAGTTCAAACATCAGAAGCTCTTGTGAAGTTTCAAAGATCAGAATGTAAGTTACCAGTTTATGATGAAATGGTCTACTATCTGAGTCCGAAAACTTTCATGCTGATGATTAAGAATTAGATCCATATGAGTCTTCAAGGAATTAATAACCATGCTCTGAACATGGAACATTGGGTACTTAGCATCAAGTATTAAAGAATTGAAAAATTCGGCATCAAGCTATGATGAAGTGCTTCTTTCATAGTAATTCCAAAATTTGCCCCCAATTTTTGCTTTTTCTACAAAACCCGTGATTTTAACCTCATTCATGTCTCATGCATACTCATCAGTCATTCACGGTTAACACTAATTAACAAACATCATAGATTCAGGTTTTTGGTTAACAAAGCAGGTTTGAATTGAAGATTTTGATATTGTTCATCGTGTGGGTTGCAACCCTAATACTTGATCTTGAGGGTTCTTGTTGCTTGGTCTCCGTGCATGAACTGTACTTCTAAACCCAGGTTGTGGGCCCATGATTTGAGATATTGTTGGTAGAACTCTGTGCTTAATCTGAAACCCTTATCAGGGGTATCGGGTGTTCAAATGCCTTGCTTTGTAGACTTTTGGATTGGTGATCAATCAAAACCCCAATGGTGACATTTGATTTTGGGGTGTACCTGGTGTTGAGGATTCTCTAGTGGTTTCTTGATGAAGCATAACCCTAATTTTGCCCAACGTTCCTGGCGTAGACCCTCCTAACCCTAATCTCATTGGGGGTACGACCACTCGTTTGTGCATGCTGCGTTGGTTTGCTAAAGTGAGGTCCAAGGCTTTTTGTCTAGGATTTATCGAGAGATCTCACTAGATCCATTCCAATCCCCACCATCTGGTTTTTTCCGTTCTTGATGGTTCACCCGTCTATCTTTGGTCCAATCAAACTTGCTCGATCATAGTGTGCATATTAGTCTTTTGTTAAGTCAAGATCTTGGGTGTAGTTCATTGGATAGTCAATCGAGCCTCTGGTACAATGCTTCACTTCAATCGTATTCACATTCATTACAAAGGGTACCTTGATTGGTCAAGTCTATTACGATTGACCGTTGGTCAACAACTGACTTTTTGGTCAACTAGTTGACCAAAGTCTGTAATCAAGGTCCATAACCTAAATTTAACCTATTACATCCTAGTGCCAATTGGCCAACACCATTGATTTGGGCCATGATGTAGAATGTTTCATGTGGTCAATTTTGGTTCGTCCGCATTAACCATTTGTTAGTAAACATTCATCAGGGAGCTTTTTGACATTAGGTCACTTCTTATAACTTTCATACACTTGGCAATTTATCGGTTTTTTATTGTTTTAAGCTTACTAATTGGTGCATTTACACTGACATTGGTTGTGTTGCAAAAATGGGAAAGTTCATTTTGCATTCTGCACTGTGCCGGAGGCTCTTGGTTGTTTCATACACATTTTAGTAAAAGTAGGTGGAAGTGGTTTGAATATGGGATTAAACTTGGAGTTAACGGTGGTGTTTAGAAGTTTTCCATTTTTCTCATGCAAAATTCAACGATTCAAATATGTCCATTTCAAAAAATCAATATCATTTCAAACACTAAGGAAGTTACAACTATACATAACCGTCAATATCCGTTACATGGAAGAAATGATAAAACGTGTGTCGGTGCAAATGGCTGGAGTCGGTAGCGGGCCCGTTTTTGGCGCGGTGTGATACGGCAACCTTGCGAATTCCGGCATCAACCTTAGTAGCTCCCACCTATGGCCTTGCATATCTCCAAATAAATGTTGCAGGTCATTTCTATACCTCCTAGCATGGAGATCCCACCAAACTATGACCATGTGTAGGGTAACCCGAATCATAAGCCAAAAGCCAGCTGTTGTAGCATCCGTCTGGCTGAAAGGCATGACAACTCAATTTTGTGCTTCGTCGTTGCTTCAAGGTTGAACCCGGTCACACAATTCTTGTCCACGCAACAGTTGGAGGAGTTGGCTCCCTATTGTGCCTGCGGGCAAATACACTTGGTGCAGCTGTTATAAGCCGCACAACCAAAAGCCAAGAGACATAAGGCACAAAACGTAACGAAACGGAGAACGGCGTTGCAAAATGCAGAAACTGTTAAACAAGAACACAACAAACAGGAGAAAATGCAAGGTATAAAAACACAGCAGTTGCATGAAAGATGCACCAAGCTAGCAACACACAATGTTGAAACGGCGATGACGTGAACTTAAACCAAACGCACACGACCATGAAACGGCGATGTGAAGTCACTGGAAAAACCGGCGTGACATATGAAGAGGCTTTAGTGTTAGAACAACGAGCTACTGAAAAATTCCTACACTTTCCCAAAGAGTTTATGACTCCAGCCTTAAAGATCATTCAGTACAGTATGCTCCCTTTGAAGGAACTTGCCGATTCTATTGCTGAAAAACTACAAGAACGTTTGTTTGTTGGTGCGGAACTTTATGGGAAAAAAGATGATGATGTATGTCCATGCAGAATATTAAAAGTCATCCAGGAAGGAGTCAACAAATACCGACATGAGGTAGCCTGGCTTGACAAAAACAAGAATGTAAGTGAAAAAGTAGAAACCTTTGATGAAGATTTGGTGCAAAAGAAGCCGCTTTTTAGTAGAAATATTCTAAAGTCTTTTATCCGAGAATCTACATACAGAAATGCCCTTTGGGTTTTACATGACAAACTCACACAAAATCAAGGTATCTCAACTGAATTTCCTGAGGAGTTAAGAGGAAATTTTTCCCTCAAAGACGGACTTATAGTTTCTCCAAGAAAAGAAATAATGAGGAATCAATGGAGGAAGCTGATAAACTTAAAAAGAAGAAGTTGGATGGGACACTAGTCAATGGTTCTGCACGAGAGAAAGAAAATGTAGAACGTAAGGAGATACAATCAAATACCCCATTGATGATCTATTGGTGAAGCCTAGTCCAGATGACCCTGTTTTCACTGACCGTCCTCCTCCGTCAAGAGACTTTAATGTTCCAATTCATTATGTTGGGGATCTCTTAATGGTTTGGGGATTTTTGTACTTCTTTTGGTAAACAGTTACACTTGTGGCCCTACTCTTTAGAAGATTTTGAAAATGCAATCTTCCATAAGGATAGCAATATGGTTCTCCTTGTGGAATCTCATGCTGCACTTTTTCGAGTTCTTATCAAAGTTGATGGTGAATACACTTCAGTGGTTGAGAAACGGAAGTTGAAGAAGATAACAATGGTTAACTGGAGAGAATATTTATGTGATTTTCTAGAAATGATCAATATTCCTCGATTATGGAACTATGCAGCACACTGATGGGCGATGAGAGATCAAGTCAAAACGTTGCATTGGCTGTTAGAAATAAAGTTCTTCCCCAAGCTCTAACATTAATAAGAAGCTCATTGCTGCAGGGGCAAGCGCTTTTGGCCTTACAAAACTTTTTTATTGCTGTGGTCTATTCAGTATGTGACTCTATGGAAATTTGGACCGCCATCTTGAACACCTGCTCCGCTTGCCAATGGAGATTGAGGAATAATGTTTTCCTCTACTGGCCTCGCATCAGAATTCGGAGGCAGTAGTGCTGCGAGGATTAACTGTTGCGTCCTCATCGAAGTATACAGTAGCATAATTCCAACGGCTGCCACGGCGATGGGATGAAGCTTGAGGTGCTTTAATCTCAGCAAGGAGAATAAACTTCACATAAAGAACGCTTTGTTGGACCACTCAATACTTTGTTAGCTTCAAAATTAGCTCGAAAGTAGCCTCCGCTCCAGCAACTATGTTTTCATTCGGATGTGTTTCTTTTCAGGAACCTTGTTGAACACCCAGAGTTCTGAACCAAGAGACATAAGGCTTCACCTCAACCTCTGTAACATCTTCACTGCAATTAATCATCAGAGAAGGCCATTGACCGCCAGGTCTGTATACTATATGGAGAAATGGAAGACTTCAGATGATGACGCTTCGCTTACACCGGAGAGAATTCCAGACGTTGTCGGCATTAACGACTCTCCTAGTTGTGACGATGATCCTGGATCATGGCACGTTGGTGAAGTGATCGAAAGACCCTTGGTCACTTGATAAAGCAAGTCCTTATGATAAAGATGCTGGATACTGGATCTCCAAGTTCAACCAAGACTCAAAGATCAAGATCGAGAGTTCAAGCTATTCAAATCAGTACCAGACAGGACTACTACTCAAGCACTACAAAGGTTAAATTCAACACTTGTTAATCATGAGCCAAGTTGTGTGCCATGAGTCTTAAGTAATAGAGAAGGAGTGGGACTGGAGAATTCCTACCCCCATTCTGAGTATCTTTGGGTGCAGGACGAATGACCTGTTTGCCCATCATATTCACCTCTATTCATAGGCTTTAGCACAACTCGATTCAAATCGATTAACAAGCCTCTTCATCATTCAAAGACAACCCTTCATCATAGGAAGCTGCAAGGACATTCAACTTCAACACTCATCGATTGTGATGTGAATTGCACGTCAAGAGCCTTAAGTAGTAGAGAATGAATGAGACTGGAGAATTCCTACCCCCATTCTGAATATCTTTGGGTGCAGAACGAATGACCTGTTTGCTCATTGTATTCGCCTCTATTCATAGACTTTAGTGCAATTTAAATCGAATAATTGATAAGTCTCTCTACACAGATTGAAGATCAGACTGACGCCTTTCAGGGTTTCACCTTCTATCCTTTATTCTCCCAGTAAAACAAAAACCCCTTTGTAAATAAACTCAAAAACAATTAACCCTACAATTAGGATTGTACGACACGAGCCTTAAGCAATGGAGAAGGAATGAGACTAGAGTATTCCTACCCCCATTCTGAATATCTTTGGGTGTGGGACGAATAACCTAGTTGCTCATTGTATTCACCTCCATTCATAGACTTTAGTACGATTCGAATTCTCATTTCAGAATAAAATCAAACTCACCTCATCAAACTCAATTTTGCCTTTGGGCTTCATTTTCGGTTTAAAACCTTTTCAGAAAGGATGTGTTAATTCCGTTCTACCGTGAACGACGCTTAAGCCTCCATGTGCGAGCAAGCAATGTCTAACTGCTAGAGTGCAATCCAAGCCATCCGTTCTACCATAAACAGACAGACGTTTAAAGCTCCCATGCTCGAGCATACAAGCCAGTCGACAGTAGAACGCGAACATTAATACTGTCCACTAAAAACAACTAACCCATCAGTCCTAGCTCCACGAAATACGAAGCTCTGATTTCCTCATTGCACGAATGAGGATATGTAGGCACGAGGGCCCAAATCCTTGGCGAGCACAATTATCTATTTCACCTTTTTCACAATTATCTATTAACCCTCATTTCCACCCTTTCGCGAGTAACCTTCAGATCATAACACCTATTCTTGTAAAGAACATTCAAAACGGTTCCCATGGAGTACCATGGATGTTTGGGGTGCTAATACCTTCCCTTTACATAACCGACTTCCTTACCCATTTCTCTCCCCCCTGGGTTTTATCGATGTTTTCCCTTCCCTTAGGGGATAAATAAAGTTCGATGGCAACTCTGTTGTATCTTTGAGCGTGCGATGCGCTCGAGTATAATTCGCGTAGCTTCAGTAATCAGACTTGGCAAACAAGCTTTTGAGAAGAATTCTTAACTAGGTCCTGAAAGTTCTTGTCAAAGAGTTTTGTTTTTCAAAGATAATCAAGCTCTGAAAAAAATCCCAAAGAAAACCAGAATTCAAGCTTATAAAAGGAACAAACTCCGAAGCTTCTTCAAAAGAAGTCAACCAAGCTTCTGAAGTGAAGCTCATCAAAATGTTGATGTTAAGAAACCAGTGCTCTGGACAACATCAAGCAACTTCTGAAGACAAACCAGATTCTGATGGAAGGTCATTATGGTACTTCAAAAAGGTTAATCATAAAGTGCTCTTTCATTATGATTTTATCTTTTAGGATTATACGTCTCCGGGAGAGCTTTGTGCTTATGTAAGATGTATCCTTTTGCGATTACCCTGTACAAAATTGTTCATCAAAATACATGTTTTTGTCATCATAAAAAAGGGGGAGATTGTTAGAAGAATATTTGGTTATGCATCTATACCTTGAGTTTTGATGATAACAATGTTGTATTTGTGTGAGAATAATTTTGGTACCCTAATGGTTTATTATTGTGTAACTTTAATAACTAGTTCTGATTCTGAGTGTATGACGTACAACGTTATAAGTTTCTGAATAATGAGTTCCAATTCCGCTTCTGCCCAGTCATTAGAAGTTCTAAAAGATGTTCAAAATTGCTGCTACAATGATCTTTCTGCTTCTGTGTTGATTCACTCATGAGAAGCTTCTTAGGAGATGCTATATTGATGCTGCGACGTTCTCTCAATTCGTGCTTCTAGACATGACTCTGATCACTAAGCTTCTGAAGAATGACAAGCTTTTGAAGTTGTGTTACTTAGCTGAAGATTTTGAAGATCACAAGCCATACTATTGACACTATCAAGTTTCTGACTGAAGATTCTGAAGTTTCTGAATCCAACTTTATGTTTCTTCATTTCATACTTCATCATCTTTCATCAGAAACCAATGAACTTGAAGATAAGATCAAATGGGCACATGATCAAATAATATATAGTACAAATCAAATATCCTTTCCACTACCTGATATCGTGGGCAGGGACAGTACTATACATCACACATGTCACTGAATTTGTGGGTAAAGGACAGTATGCAATATCACTCCTTTCACCATCCAATAATGGATATCACTCTAATTGGATTTCCCATTTTGTCCTTCAACAGTCTCTTTTCTTATGCTATATAAGTGAGACTTGGAGACTTGAAGAAACATGTCGGTGCTATCACAACTTGACAAGTTTGTTTCTTTGTGAAAAACTATCAATTTTTGTACACAATTTTTATTTAAGTATTTGTTTATCATTTGTGTAAAATCTGCTTGTATAGAAGCAACTTGTAACATACAAAATATTATTCCAACTTTTTGTTTGATTCCTTAAGGAAATTAGGATATAGTCGGATCCTTGAAAAGACAAAGAAATGTATTTTTTGTAATTCCTTAAGGAGGCTAGGGTATAGTCGGATCCTTGAGAAGACAAAGATGGTTATTTTTTGTGATTATTGTAATCAATTGATTATAGTGGATTAAATCCCTGTGCATGTAACTTTGAGTTTCAAACGAACCAGGATAAAAATACTTGTGTTTTTATCTCTTTTTTATTAACATTTAAGTGGTGTTCTTGAGTTGGTAGAAAGCTTTTGTTTTGTAAAACCCAATTCAAACCCCAATTTCTTGTGTTTTTCACACCTTCAGAATCTTCGTGAAATCTTTACTTGAAAACATATTGAATCTTCCAACTCCATCAATTTTGCTCTAAAATCTCTGTTTTGTAGAAATCTTTCGCCGATCCTACTGGTATCTTGAGCGTTGGTTTGTTCGAAGATTGAGAATAACTCTCACTTTATGTGTAGGCTTCCGCACAACACTACCAAAGTAATTCTGGAGGGAAGAATCTCCTTCTTTTCCGTTGGACTTGTCGAAACCAACCACAACCATACACACCTTGCAAACCTCTGAAGTCTCAAGAAAATATTCAAATAAATGTTAAAGAAAATAATATAATCTTCTTAACAATCACAAATCTCCAAAGATGAGATTTATATTCACAGAAAAATGAAATTAGAATGAGGTAGAATATGAAAGAAATTGTTTGCAAGAACACTCAAAACAGATTCAAAATCCTTTTGAAAATGAGAGAATAAGTGTGTTGTGAAATTTTAAATCAATAATGGAAATGTATGTTTTCAAACATTGCGAGAGGTTTTGAGTGAAAAAATATTTATGTGTGCTGGAGATCTAGCATAAAAATGAGTGAAAATGGTGTATGATTCGAGTCATAAGCAAGAGGTATGATTCGAGTTAGAAGATCAAGTGATTTGAATTAAGAAGCAAAAGCATATGAGAATTGATTTGCGTGATTCAAGTCACACAATATGTGATTTGAACCACATGATTCGAGTCATAAAAATTATGATTCTAATTAAAGTTACAGAGGCAAAATCAAGGCATTTTCAATCCAGTCTATTTCAAATAAAGCTGACTTTTGATTCAAATTAAAGTATTGTAATTTGAATCCATGATGCCTATGATTTGAACCATGTCAACTTGAAAAGAGTTCACGAGCTCCATGTAATCATGATTCGAGTCATGTAAAAGTGTGTTTTGAATCACACTTTTAAAATCTCAATTTTTATAAAATTTAAAGTGTTTTTGAGATTCTAACATTGTCATAACATGAACTATTCTCAAATATAATTTTTGATTAAAAAACTCAATAGATTGATTTGAAGTTTATTGTTTAAGATATAATCAAACACTTTGATTTATGTATTTAAAAAACAGATTTAAAAATCAATTTTGAGAGTCGCAATTGGTATGAAGACTCAATAATAATATAAACAAAACTAAAATTTAAAAGACAAACAATCAAAATATTTAACCCATTAAATTAGAGACTTGCAACTTTATGACGATCTAACATGAAGTCATTATTTATTTTAGTTTTATAATATTAAATAAATGGATCTAGATTCTCTCATTTTCTTTGTTGTCATCTATTATGCTCAATTTTAACTATTGATTTGAATCTAATACAATTTTCTTAAACATATTTTTTCCCTTAAAATTTTTTGACGCTTGGATTACAAGCAGAGGCATGGCAGAACATAAAAAACAGGAGACGATTCAGGCTAAAAAAACAATACTAAGACTCAATTTAATTTCAAAAAAAAGATTCAACCAAGAGAGAAGTTTTTTTCTAAATATACAAATTTTTTAAAAAAAATCCAAAAATACCCCAATTTTCAAAAAAATTACAAAAATGGGTATTTTTTGCCCTATTTTTGCCATGGGCGCCACCCTAGTTGGTGCCTACCCTTAAGGGTAGGGCAAGTCGCCACTAGGAGTGACGCTTACCCTTTGTTTCATTTTTTTTTTTTAATTTTTTTTAATTTTTTTTTTTAAAATCTTTTTTAAATTATTTTAAATTTATTAATTTATATTTATTATAAATTATATTAATTTATATTAATACATATATATAAATAATGTTATTTACAAGATATATATATATATATATATATATATATTAATTTATATGTATATTAATTAAATTTATAAGTAATTAATATTATTTTTAAATTTTTGGAAAAAAATTTAATTTATATACATGTAAATAAATAATATTTTGTATATATTTGTAAAATACACAAGATATATAAATATATATTAATATATATATATATATATATATATATATATATATATATATATATATAATATATATATATATATATAATTATATATATATATATATATATATATATATATATATATATATATATATATATATATTATATATATATATATATATATATATATATATATATATATATATATATATATATATATATATATAAATTTATATATATATATATTAATTTAATTTATAAGTAATTAATATTATTTATAAATTTTGGGGAAAATTAGGGTTAATCATGTTGGGTTAATTAATCAATTATAATTAGGATTTATTGATCGGTTATAATTAGAGTTTGGTAGTTATGACTTAATTCAAACCCTAATTCCCCCTAAGACTAATTAATCAAGTGCGACTCTAATTAGGGTTAGGTACATTGGTGTACAACCTAGATCTTTTCCTATAAATAAAGTGTTATTTTCTTGCATTTTCTTCACCACTATTTCCTATCACTTTCTCTATCAAGTTGAGTTCATGGCATCCCCCAGACCGTCGTCATGGCAGCGAACATCATCAAGGCGCCCGGATCCTGAACTAGTAATCTTAAAAAGGGATGGGCATGTTATTTTCTCGCCTGTGAAACCCCCAATGGAGATGAAATTTTGGAACATCCGTTCGTTGGACCAACTAAAAAGGTCCTTGATGTCTTGGTTAGAGGAAGATTATGAACCTGGTGAAGTCATCAGAAGGATTCAAAGGCTTAGAAAAAGTATCTCATTTGAAACTGGAGAAACGGTATGTTCGTGGGTTGAAGTTGAAAGCGACATTGATTGCATCCAAATGATGCATGGATCAGACGACATAGTGTTGACTGTTGTAATTTCCTAGATATTAATGGTTGTTTGTGTTGTTGTTGTTGTATTTGTTATTGTTCTAGTACTTGTTCTTGTTTTAGTACCTGTTTTAGTAATTGGTGTTGTAATGTGTCATACGGTGAACTGACTTGGGGTATTTTGCTTTTTATCGCAATGTCGCGGATAGCAAGAGTCGCCACCGACTTTTCTTTTATCCAATAAGGAAAGGTGGAAAAGAACAGGAAAGACCTCAATAGATTTTGGGTTCGGGAGGTACATTATACAAAGGGAAGGTATTAGCACCCTTTGTATCCATGGTTATCCATGGGCTCTTAATTGCTGGATCACTTATATCTTTGTCTGAAAAGTGTTGATGAATTGTTTAAAAATGTTTCGAAAAGAGAGTTTAACTTTGTAATGATTCTCGTATGAATGTATACAAAGTATTTATCTCGTTTGATTTTGAAAAAAAACCGTTTAGAAAAATGTAACTTGGTAATGATTCTAGTATGAATGTATACCAAGTGGTGATTTTCTAAGACTTGCAAGGTGTGAGGGGTGGAAAATGTTTTAGGTTATGATCCAGTAATTGAGAGTTATACCTTCCTAAGGTCGTTATGGGCATTTCCTATCCTTATGAGGGTAAAACTGTCCTTACTATTGAGAAGTAAGTAGTTTTATCCTTTGGATGTAAAAGGGTCATCGTAGGGTCATCGATAGGTCATTGAAGGCAACAGTTGTAAGGATACCTTAGCATTCGAAGGGACGATCATCATTTAACCGTAGGCTACACCGAAGGGTCATCGAGGGACAAAATCGTATTTTCGAAGGCAACATCCGAGGGACTATGATTTATTTTATGATGATTTAATCGAAGGGCCGTTGCTAAGTGTATCCCTACATTCGCGGGACATGACCGTTATACCGTAATATCGTAAGGCAGCAAAGAGAGGTCCAAGATCACATATTTAAAGTCCATATTTTAAAGTTAATTAAGTAATTAGGGTGAATCTCCACATTAAAATCAATACATTAAAAATAATACATTAAAATTAATTAATCAATTTAGGGCAGCTCTTCACAAGGGTATCCCACAAATAAAGTGGAAGACCTAAACAACAATCTTTTCCTGGGACATATGAACCTTTGCAAAATTCAGCAAACGGGTTAGCATACCAAATCAGGATGCAATCAAAGATTGCACCGCAAAAGAAATACAACAGCAAAAATGTCATGCAAAAGAATGTATGATGATAAGGGAACAGATCAGAGAAGCATAGCACAGAACAAAAGAAATATAAGCTACTGTCCCGTTCGCCTCTGCCTCGCCTAGCGAGGGCCTAGCGAATGCTCGCTACATGCTCGCTTAGCGATGTGCTAGCGAGCGGCTGCGGGTTTTGAATTTCAGAACAGTACGATTTCAGCATGCTGCAAGTCTTATGGTATTCAATTACAGAAATAATATGGTCAAACATTCAGGATAGGCTGGCATACTTAAACTCACATGCAAAACCTCAAATATGTTTATGAATTCAATTATAGTATCACATGCAAGTTAAGAACATAAAGCGGTATCACATGCAAATTAAGAAGATGAAGCGATAATAGTAATGCAAACCTGTTTGTAATCGAATTGTAACCTTGAATTGGCTGATCGGATCGAATTGAGCGGAAGTGACCTTGCTGCCGCCGGCTTTTCCTTCAGGGCTTCCTTTAGGGTTTTCCGTCTGTGAGCGCTAGGGTTTGCTTGCTAGAGTTCTCCTTTCTCCTTTTTTCGTTCCCTCTTCATTACTGAAGTGCTGGTATTTATACTGCCCTTTTTCATGACCTAATGGGCTCAGAACGAAGCCCGAAATTTTTTGTTGTCTGTCAGCTTCGCTAGGCGAGCTGGTAGCGAACGTTTGCTTCGCTAGGCGAGCGTGTAGCGAACGTTCGCTAGGCGAGCGTGTAGAGAACGTAACGTTCGCTAGGCGAGCGTGTAGCGAACAGGCCAGTTTGGGCCATTTTCTGGATTGGGCCATTCGTGAGCTGGGCCTTTGTCCCTTTAAGATCAGTGCCATAAAATGAGTCGGAATGCCCCTGAAAAATGTCTTGAACTATTGATGGGCAAATTTTGAGGTATGACAGCTGCCCCTGTTCAATATTCTTGAACCGAGAGAGTCAAAATGGTATGTACGCCATTCGTGGTCTGGAGGTGGAAGATTATTGAACACTTAGGATGCCCCAAAAATTTGCACTTGTCAATTAGTTAGTCTTGATGGAGATGGGCTTAAAGATGCCATCTAGGAAGTTTGATGATGAGAGCTTCAGATTGTGTCGTACGTTAGGCGATATCTGAAGACATGGGTGTCATACCGGGTCATATGTTAGACCGTATAGTGAGTCGCCCATTAGGCTGTCGACTTCGCTGGGGAGTCGGAGTGTGTTATATACCGCTGGGGATAAGGGATCAGAATGGATCATACGCTAGATCGTCTCTGAGTTGCAGAATAAGCCGTCCGTTAGGCTGTACTTGAGGATGAGAGGTCAGAATGGATCGTACGCTAGATCACATTTGAGTAGCAGAAAGAACCGTCCGTTAGGCTGAATCTGATGATGAAAGGGGTAGTCGTGCGCTAGACTACGCTTCAGAAATGTACCGTACACTAGGTAGCATCTGAGGACTTGAAGGTCTAACTAGGTCGTACATTAGACTGTATTTGAGCAGAATGAACCGTCCGTTAGGCTGGATCTGATGATAAATGGGGTAGTCGTATGCTAGACTACACTTCAGAAATGTACCGTACACTAGGTAGCATCTGAGGACTTGGAGGTCTAACTGGGTCGTATGCTAGACCGTATTGGAGTTGTTGAAGGTCGGAATGGATCGTACGTTAGATCGCATCTGAGTTGAAAGAGTCATATGTAGAGCTGAATCAGGATGAACCGTACGCTAGGCTATATCTGATAGTATTTGTATATGTTGTATTTGCAATAAATGTCTGGGATGGGCTTATAGATGCCATCGTTAGGAGGATGTCAGAATGAATGTTGACATGGAGTATATCTGAAAGATGTAGTTGAATCCTGAACGTAATCGATGAAGATGTCCGTCTGAATGGCTCTCTATTTTGACTGTATCAGGAAGATAATTAACCTGAAAAATAAAGTTAGCTTCATGCCATGTCATGATGCATGAGATGTTTTATGCTTCTGAAACTAAATGCGAACAATGTATGCATGCGTATGTTGTGAAATGATGTAATGAATGAATTATGCATCTGAAAAGTTCTTCCAGAGGACTCTACTGGGGAAAACAAATCTCAATCTTCTGGTTGGGAGATACTGGTATCGATGACCCTTTCTTAGCCGGGGATGCTTGATTTCTGTCTGATGGTAGAAATGTTCAACAGAAGCCCGGCTGGGGGTGGAAGAGATGACCCATTTGTCTAGTAATGCCACTCTCTTCTGGGAATGACTGGCTTTGCCGGGGAGTAGAATTGGCAACAGATTCATTGGAAAGTCTGGTTAGACCTTCTCCTCGATCCTGAAGTCCTTTAGTAATTGTCATTGTTATTTTATGCATGTATTTTGATAAACATTGATCATATTCAAATGCATATATCAATTCAAGTTAAATCAATGGACGTTTACGCAAACAAAACAGAGAAAGCAAAACAAAAGCATCTTTTTGGAAATGAAATTGTATTGATTTTGAAAGAGGGCCTATAAATAGGCAATTTGAGTACAAGGAGACAGAAATCCTAGTAAGAGGAAATCGTCAGGCAAACAAAGAGAAAGCTATGCAGAAAATGTCCTATCGATTCTAATTCCACCCCTGTCATTATGTCTTCAAGCCTCTCATCTCCTGCTGTCGGATAGAAGTGATTAGCTTGTTCAGTCCTTTGAACTTGGATGAAGCTGTCTGAGAACGGGACATAGTCATACGCTTTAATCCCTAATTTTTGCCTGGACCGCCTTTTCAGGTTTTCAATCCACCAGGATACCCCTTTTTGCCCAAGCCGCCTTTTCAGGTTTTCGACTTGCCGGGTGCACATTTTTTTATGTTTATCCCTAATTTCTGCCCGAACCCTTTTGGTTCGCCGGGATGCCCTTACTTTTGCCTAGGTACGTCGACCTAGCAGGTCTCTTTTATGCGTAGTATTTTTTGACTATGTCTGCGTTCACGGGATGCGGGAAGTCTTCGCCGTCCATTGTAGCAAGTATCATGGCTCCACCAGAGAATACTTTCTTAACCATAAATGGCCCTTCGTATGTGGGAGTCCACTTGCCTCTGGGATCACCTTGTGGTAGAATGATACGCTTGACCACCAAGTCGCCAATTTGATACACCTGTCTCTTGATTCTTTTGTTAAATGCCTGGGTCATGCGCTTCTGATATATCTGTCCATGACACACAGCCGCAAGTCTCTTCTCATCGATCAAGTTTATCTGGTCGAGTCTGTAGCGGTGTATTCGTCGCTATATGATCTATCGATTAAATCATAAGCAAGGGATACATTGAAATTTCGAGTCGCCACCGCACTTTTATTTATCCAAAGGACTGGCTAAAAAGCGAACAAAAGCCTAAGAAGTTTTACACGTAGAAAACTAATAAAAAGATCAGAGATTCTGGGTAAGGGGTAAATTACGCAATGGGAAGGTGTTAGGCACCCATCACGTCCTAGGTACTCCTAGGGAGCCCTTTTCACACTTGTTGTAAAAAATTGTTATTTGTTATGACATAAGTATTGTGCAAACATGATTGGGATGATGAGAAAAGAATATACAATTTTTATTGGGTTATTGGGTTTGAACGGATGAACCCGCTGCCTATGTACCTTCCATCAAAGGTAAGGATCAAAACGCCGTAGTTCGGCTAAAAGATTTCCAAAAGTTGGTGGATTCAATTTTAAACACAAGCACTGAGGCTTTTCATTATCAATGGGAGAAAACTCGACCAAGAAACAACATCCACCATGCGAGGATAGCTTCGACGTACTAGAGGGGTTAGCCCTGTTTTAAGTACGGAAGTCTTACTGTCGACTCACTAAGGATAGGCAAGATTTACATCAACCACAATGATAATTGAAACCTATGGCTAATGTGAAAAGATTAACAATGGACAGAGCCAAAACAAGTGAATGAGTGAAGTTAATTGATTGTGATTATGAAAATGAAGTCAAAGTATGATTAAGATTGATTCAAAGAAGTATTATGAAATGGAGTTTGAAAAAAAGTCAAGGACTTGGGTCCAGGTTTTTAGTTAGAAAACATGAAGAAGTTTGCACAATATCTATGTCAAGTTTGAAATCAATGTGTGAAAAGGTTTAGGACACAATGAGGATGAATGGATGAGATGGATTGTAAAACTTCTCAGGAGGTTCACTTCTTGAAATCATATAGCAGATGATTCAAGTGTGTCCTTTGGAATAGCAATGGATAATAACAAACAAACAAGCAAGTCAACAAAGGCGGATATCGGATGCCAATCACTGGGCTTATACCAATCTCCTAAAATAAAACTGGATATCAGATGCCACTCAATGGTCTTACACTAATCTCCTCAAACAAAGAAATAAAAGGTGGATACCGGATACCAATAAATGGATTTACACCAGTCTCCTAAAACAGAACAGGATATCAGAAGCCACTCAATGGTCTTACACTAATCTCCTCAAAAGAAAACAAAGATGAGAAATGGAAGTCAACTGCCAATCTATCTGGACTTAGGTTAACTCCACACATGATCACAGGAAAACCAATGCCATATTACAGGGACTTACAATGGATCCTCACATACAAGAACAAAAGCAACAATATGATCATAGGAAAGCAAATGCCAACTTACAGGGGCTTATAATTGCCTCACATACAATCAAATAAACCAACTTATGATCACAGGAAAAGCAGATGCCAACTTACAGGGACTTATAACTGCATCCTCACATACAATCAAATGTATCAAGTAAAGATAAGATGAGTGGCCAAGGTGATGGTCTTATACTCACTTCCATATCATAGGAACAATGGCCAAAGAAATGGACTTACAGTTGTCCTCAATGGGTAAACAACAATGGTAATGTCACAAAGACAAATGAGATGATTGTGCATTAATGAGCAATTAATGATGATGATAAATGCATGAAGCATACAAGCAAACATGTGCATATGAAGTAATCAATCAATCAATCAATCAATATCAAACAGCACACTCTATAGCCAAACAAGGAGGCTCACACAAAGGGTTAGGCACTGAGGCCAACTGGAATAGGGTCAAAAGTTGCTCTTAACCTTGCCATTGAGAGGCTAAGGTGAAGCAGATGAAAGGAGATGAGGGGTGTGCCTCATTGCTCTTATCCCTAATCAGGGAGAGCATTTCAGAAAGTGTGGGAGTTCAGAAGGTAGGAACTCTCTCCACATATTATTGACTCGATTGATCTTGGGTTAGGATCTCAATACTACAACCATGTAATGGGAGCAAGGAGAAGACTCACTGAATAGTAGGGGATAGGTTGCTTATCCCTTTGATCTACCAATTGCCTTACTTGAAGGACTTTTCCTGCTTGGGACAAATATAAACACACACAAGCATTGCCTCTTAAGGAGGACTTCAGACAGTTTGCCCGGCCAAATAACAGGCCGGGTCTCCAGACTACATGAAGAAGAAGTAATTATATCTCAAAAGCAAATTGCTAAATAGCAAAGCAAGCAAGTAAAGCAACTAAGAGTACCTGAAAAAGTCCAACTAATCAGTAAACAGTTCAACAGTTTAAATCAGAAGGAAATGAATCAAACAGTTAAATCAGAGGGACCAATGTGCAAAGCACAAGACTCAAGTCACATGAGTCACACCTACAAAACAAGGGTTAGCACATGATATATATAATCCAACTCAATCAAATTTGAATGATCTTTGAGGCATTGGTGCTTAACCTGAAACATTAACTCAATTGTAAGCTCAAAAGACCACTAGGACTAGCCTAGGGTCAAAGATGAAAGAAAAGGTCAAAACAGCAAAGAAAAGTCAACCCAATTCATGTTCAAACATTTAAGAAGCTACCTCAATTGGATTCACAATCAAATCATGCATCATTGTCATTTTATAGACCAAAGAAGTCAAAACATGGCAAGAGGGAGCACACAAAAGGTCAACAGCAAGACTTGGCTCAAACCCAAACATAAACATTTCCAAAAATTATGGAATAATTCATACTCAATCATAATCCATAACATAGCATGCATATGAAATTTCAGCTCAATTGGATCATGGGAAGATAGTCAATTAAAATCAGGAAGTCAACACATTTTCAAGTATGCACCAAGAAGTCAACAAAACATGTGTCATCTTCAAAAAATCATAACAAAATGAAAACAGATGAGAAATGGATGGGATTAACACCAATGCAAAGCTCAAGATGTCTAGTATGCACATGTGAAATTTCATGATCATATGATAAGGCATGAGAATTTCACAAAGGATTTGGCAAGATGTATCACACAAAGTCAACAATTGACTAGGCAGGGAAGGAAATTCACAAACAAATAGGAAATGGCATGATTAAATCCCAGAAAATTCACACATCAACTAGACATCTAAGAGATGGCTCATGCAAAATTTCACATTATTTGGAAGCCAGGAAGCATGTGAACAAAAATCATGAAATGGCATAGCATTGGTGTGACACAAATTGTCACACCCTACTTCAAAAATTCATATCTCAACAACCACATATGATAAATGCACAAACTTTATATCAAAATGAACATGAATGAGTGTAGAATAACCACAAAAAATTTCAGGGTCATTGGATGCAACATCATTATTTCACAAGGGTTTTGGCAAAAGGTATCACATAGGCATACATGTTAAGAACCCTAAAGCCAATTAAAATCCAGCCAACCAAAAATTCAATAAAAATCATGATAAAAAAGTAGACATCAAGATGAACACAATGCTGAAATTTTCATGAATTTTGGATTTGAATTGAAGATGTTATGATTTTTATGAGTTGAGGTAACAATTCGAATGATTATTGAAAAATAAATAGAATAGCATATGATTAAATAACAATAATTAAATATGGTGGCAGTATGGTAAATACCGGTTCACTTAAGTGAAACGGTGTGCTTCGATGATGATGTGGCAGGTAACGATTCAGCATGGCAATGCACAGTATGAATTCATGCAAACATACGATACTACAACAGCCAACCGCGTCACACGAATTCTGGGCAACAACAGTATTTAGGGTTTGCGACGGCTACAGTATAACTTCATCATCTTCACAAAATTCGATTCAACAAATTTTCCAGAAATACAAATTACACATACCAATCGAAACATCAAGCAAAGTACATCAATATTCCAAAAACCATTTGCATTAATTTGAGCTCATATGGAAGAATCAAACAAAACATCATATGAGCATCAATCTTTAAAACCAAATTATTCACTCCATACTCAACCATTTTATGTGAATCAAAGTTCAAAGTGCTCATGGAATGGAGATCTATAAGAAACATGTAATGGTTTTAAGAAATGAGAGAATCGAAATACCTACCAGATTTGAAGAGCTGAGTTGGAATGTGATTTTCTGGTTGTGAGAGGTCAAAACAGACGCTCCTTATGCTTTGAAATGATGCATGGAGAAAAGCTTGTAGCTCAACGGCGTGGGTTCCAGCTCAAAACATGGTCTGCCATTGTTGGAGCTTGGAAAAACAGAGCTCGAAAAGGTGGTTACAGCTAGTGCTCTCTCCTTGCAAAGGCCTCCAAATGCTTTGTATGTGAAGGAACCAACAAAAGATGCAAGGGTTCTTTGGAGTTTTAACAGAAAAAATGAAAGTATGTCAAAATGCAAAATGAGAGAGTGAAGGTTTTCTCTGCGAATGGAGGCTGCTATTAGGGTTTAGTTGTGCAGAAAATAAGGTTATATACATCCGTTTAATGTTGGTTAATGAAGTGCTAAACAAGATTAGTTCAAATGAAGCATTTTTGTCATTTTGCTAACTTTCACCAACTTGGCAATGGGGTGTGAGTCTGCACGAAATGTGCTTTGTAACATGCTGCAAATGACCATTATATTTGCTGTTTTATGTCTGCTCATGAAGTGCTAACAAGGATTTACTTATTTCAACCAATTGCTAATTTTGCACCTTTGGCCAAAATGATGGTATGATAGTAGCATGAGCATGAATTTGGGCTTGGAACATGTTGCAAATAGCCTTCCAAACAATTCCCAATTGGCCAAATGTGCTGAAAACCTTTAATTTGAAAAGTCAACTTTTGGTCAAACTTGAATTTAAATGAAACAAGTCCAAAATTGCCATTTTGCATGGTGAGGTTTTGATGGATGAAATTTATATTTTTGGAAAGAGGAGATGAAATGTGGTTTGTAGGAAAAAACCCCACCAAATTTGGCTTTATGGTTCATGAGATATGGCTCTTTGAAGTTCACAAATTTTTGAAATTGAATTGATCATATCTTGCAAACCATTCATGGGATTTGAGTGTTCTTGGACTTTTTGAAAATGGGAGAACAAGATCTTCAACTTTCATGTTGGACAAAAATTCATTTGAAGCTTGTATCATGATGCAAGTTTAGGATCAAGAAGTTTCCATTTTTGGTAAATTCCAATTATAGGTCAACTTTCCATTTCTGGAAATTTTCTGTTTGACTTGATTTTCTTCCATGATGAGGTTTGACATGATGTATGAGGCTTGTATGGACATGAATGAGCTTCTTCAAATCAATTCCATCCATCAAATCATTGATTAAATCCACAGTTGACCAAGTTTGACTTTCTGTTGACTTTTCTAGGGTTTTGCATGATTGAACCACTTCTGATGAATTCCAAACCCTGATTCCTTGAGAACTTGATTCCAAATGATGTCCCAAGTTATATGAACTCTTGATTATTGATCATGGTGCCCAAATTCTGCAAGAATGGCCACCATCCATTGCTTTGACTGACTGTTGACTGTCTTTGACCTAATTGCTGATGATTGCTTCAACTGCAAGCAACAAGGTTAGACTGACAATATTTTTGTACTTTTTGGTTAGTAAACATATGAAAAGCAAAGATATACAAATGCAAGACATGCTTGGTGATCAAGAATCAACTCACAAGGTACCCACCCACTAGGAGGGAAACTAGGGCATGCAATGATCCTTGAGGCCATGATATGATATGATATGGGCCATGAGGGATCTTAGGGCCCAAAATTGGGGTCTTACAGAGTCGAGTCTGAATCCATTCATCTTCATCTAAGCCCGCCTCTTTCATGATTCTTAGAGAGGGAATCTGGACTTCCACTGGTAAAACGGCTTCCATTCCGTAGACTAAAGAGAAAGGAGTTGCTCCTGTCGAAGTGCGTACTGAAGTGCGATAACCGTGAAGAGCAAACGGTAACATCTCATGCCAGTCTTTGTACGTCACCGTCATCTTTTGTATGATCTTCTTGATATTCTTATTAGCAGCTTCTACAGCGCCATTCATCTTTGGTCGGTACGGAGAAGAGTTATGGTGCTTTACGTTGAACTGCGTGCAGAGTTCAGTAATCATCTTATTGTTCAAATTAGTACCATTGTCAGTAATAATTCTTTCAGGGATACCATACCGACAAATAAGACTATTCTTGATGAACCGTGCCACCACATTCTTGGTGACAGAAGCAAATGAGGCGGCCTCTACCCACTTTGTAAAGTAATCAATAGCGACAAGGATGAAACGATGCCCATTAGAAGCAGTAGGTTTAATCTCTCCAATCATATCAATGCCCCACATTGCAAAGGGCCAAGGTGTTGTCAACACGTTCAATGGAGCAGGAGGTGCGTGTACTTTATCCGCATATATCTGGCACTTGTGACAGGTTCTGGAGTGATGGTGGCAATCAGCTTCCATGGTAGACCAATAATACCCTGATCTCAGAATCTTCTTGGCCATCGTATGTCCACTAGAATGAGTCCCAAAAATACCGTCGTGCATATCTCCCATAATCTTTTCTGCTTCCTTTTTATCCACACAGCGAAGCAAAGTTGAGTCATGATTACGTTTGTATAATACTCCATTACTCAGAAAGAACTTAGCGGAGAACTTCCTCAGGAATTTTTTGTCATTGATGGATTCCCCTTCAGGGTATTCCTGAGCTTCTAAATATCTTTTTACTTCGTGGAACCAAGGTTTTTCCCGTACTCCCTCAGTGTTAAGTTCATAACAGTATGCCGGTTCATCTAGTCGCCCGATGGTGATCCTGGGAGCTTCATTGTCCCATCTGACTCTGAACATAGATGACATGGTAGCTAATGCGTCTGCCAACTGATTCTCTTCTCGTGGGATATGTTCGAATGTAATCTCTTCAAAATGTGGGACTAATGTCATCACCCGTTCTCGGTAAGGGATGAGATTCGGATGCTTAGTGTCCCATTCTCCTTTGATCTGACTGATTACTAATGCTGAGTCTCCGTACACACTCAAAAACTTGACCCGCCGGTCTATAGCAGCCTTGAGTCCCAAAATACATGCTTCATACTCAGCCATATTATTGGTACAATGAAAACATAGTCTAGCAGTGAAAGGCGTATGGTAACCCTCGGGAGAAATGATTACCACACCAACACCATTGCCCAATGCATTAGAAGACCCATCGAAAACCATAGTCCATCGGGATCCTAGTTCGGGTCCTTCATAATCAGTAACAAGCATGACATCCTCATCTGGGAACTCAAAATTCATAGATTGGTAATCATCCACTGCTTGATGAGCCAAATGATCGGCTAGCACGCTTCCTTTGATTGCTTTCTGGGTAGTATACTGGATGTCGTACTCTGTTAGAATCATCTGCCATCTAGCTATTCTTCCGGAGAGAGCGGGTTTCTCAAATATGTATTTGATAGGATCCATCTTAGAAATCAATAAAGTGGTGTGATTCAACATATACTGTCTCAGTCGGCGAGCAGCCCAGGCCAAAGCACAGCAAGTTCTCTCGAGCAGTGAGTATCTTGTTTCACAGTCGGTAAACTTTTTGCTAAGGTAGTATATGGCATGCTCTTTTCGGCCAGACTCGTCATGTTGTCCCAACACGCACCCCATTGAATTTTCTAACACGGTTAAATACATGATTAGAGGTCTTCCTTCAACTGGTGGCATCAGAATTGGAGGTTCTTGAAGATACTTCTTGATTTTGTCAAAAGCTTCTTGACATTCCTCATTCCATATCATCTCTTGATTTTTCCTCAGTAGCTTGAAGAGGGGTTTGCAGGTGGCGGTCAAATGGGAGATAAATCGGGCAATGTAGTTCAACCGTCCCAAGAAACCTCTGACTTCTTTATCCGTACGGGGAACTGGCATTTCTTGAATAGCCCTCACCTTAGCCGGGTCAACCTCAATCCCTTTACCACTGACAATAAATCCCAGGAGTTTGTCGGATCTTACTCCAAAGGTGCATTTGTTCGGGTTCAATCTTAGCTTGTATTTCTTCAACCTCTCAAACAATTTGTACAAATGGTCGAGATGTTCTTCTTCAGTATGAGATCTGGCTATCATGTCATCCACATATATTTCTATTTCATGATGGATCATATCATGGAACAAAACCACCATAGCACGCTGGTACGTTGCCCCTGCATTCTTTAAACCAAATGGCATTACTTTATAACAGAACGTGCCCCATTGCGTCACAAACGTAGTTTTCTCCATGTCCTCAGGCGCCATCTTAATCTGGTTGTAACCTGAGAATCCATCCATGAATGAGAACACCTTGTGTTGAGCGGTGTTATCTACCAGAACATCAATGTGCGGGAGTGGAAAGTCATCCTTGGGACTCGCTTTATTCAGGTCTCGGTAATCTACACACATTCGCACCTTACCATCCTTCTTTGGCACTGGTACCACATTAGCAACCCATTGAGGATAAGAAGTAACAGCCAGAAAACCTGCATCAAATTGTTTCATCACCTCGGCTTTGATTTTCTCAGACATTTCAGGACGCATGCGACGAACCTTTTGCTTAACAGGACGACATTCTTCCCTCGTTGGCAGTCGATGCACTACTATATCGGTATCCAGTCCTGGCATGTCTTCATAAGACCAAGCAAAAATCTCTACATAGTCATGCAACATCTGAATTAACCTTCTCTTGACACTGTTTTCCAAGTCTGCTCCTATTTTGACTTCTTTCTTGTTTACTTCAGTACCCAGATTTACAGTCTCAACTGACTCCTCGTGTGGCTGTATAGTCCTTTCTTCCTGCAGTAACAGTCTGGCAAGTTCTCCAGGTACTTCACAATCTTCCTCACTTCCATCCTCGGCTTGGTAGATCGGATTTTCAAAGTCATAATGAACAGTAGTAGAACTATTGTCAACAGGATCCAGAGTGGGTATGGATCTGCAATTCGTTACGTGAGTGTGTGTAAGGAAACATAGCTCGTTTGGAAGATGACAGAAAAGATAAAAAGCGCAATATTTGAATGCAAAAAGTCCATTGATTTATTGAATATGAATATGCTTATGAAGATGACAAAACCCTTAACAAATTAGCTATTGTGCCCCGGGCATAGACACAACGCTTGGAGAAGTTCAATTGTAAAAAAACAAAAATTTGCAACACTAAATGGACAATAACAATTACTCCTGACTAAAGGAAATCGGGATAGTGTCTTCAGCCTTCCAATTATTGAGTCCGTCACCAATTGTTGGGAAAATCCAGCTATCCAGGTCGCAATCGCTGTCAGCATCTTCTACGGCATTAATTTGACTCTTGTCAGAGCTGAACCCCAGGCCAAATTTGTCAGACTTGTACGGTACGTCGATCAATTGACCCCAGCCAGTACGACCACCATCTTCAACCACGGCTTGAGCGTCCTTCAGAGAAATCATAGCAGGAGGAGCACGAATAACCTTGGGTACACAGGAAGTTGGCTTAAGGACAGGATTGGTCGGAGGAACTACTTCAAATGACTGACAAGGAGTCTCAATGAATTCACCATCCATCTCGACGTATCTGAAGGTATGCACACTACTGACAATGTACTCTTCTTCTCCACACACGGTGACAATTTTACCCTCTGTGGGATATCTCAACTTTTGATGGAGAGATGAAGCTACAGCACCTGCCCCATGAATCCAAGGGCGTCCCAGTAAGCAGGAATAGGCAGGACGAATGTTCATTACATGGAAGGTAGTGTTGAAGACTTGAGGTCCTATCTTGATAGGCAGGACTACTTCGCCATGGACAACACTCTTCGCACCATCGTAAGCACGTACCACAATGTCACTAGGTTTCAGCTCAATGCTTTTACAATCCAGGTTATCCAGCACGGCTGTCGGCAGCACATTCAAGGAAGAGCCATTATCGATCAACACATGAGACAAAGTGATTCCCCTACACTCAATGGAGATATGCAGGGCTTTATTGTGATTCTTTCCCGCTGGTGTCAGGTCAGCATCGGAAAAGCCTAGGCCATTGTCAACAGCCAAGTGAGCAACATAATGTTCGAACTGATCGACAGATGTCTCTTGAGGCACATGAGCAGTCTTCAAGAATTTTATCAATGCATTGGCATGAGGTTCAGAAGATACCAGCAAGGATAACATCGAGATCTTAGACGGGGTATGCCCCAACTGTTCTACAACATCAAAATCGCTCTTGCGAATGATTTTCAGCACCTCTTCCATTTCTTGTTTGGCAACATCTTCGGGAGTAACTTCGACCGGTGTCTCTGACTGAGCAGGATTGACTGGTTCCTTTCCTCGAGTTTCAAGGATAGGAGGTGAGATTTCTGGAGAGAAGATCCTTCCGCTTCGAGTAATTTTACTAGTCCCAACAATGCCACTAGTATTAGCAGCATTATCCACTTGCTTCACGCCATGGACGTAAACATCACCGCCATAATTCCACGGAATAGCTTTGCTTGAGGAATACGGGATCGGGCCAGGTGCAGTGATGATTAGGGGAGCAACCCTGGGCTCAGCAGTAATCTTCACAGGCGCCCTGGTAGCGGTAATCTTCACTGGCACTTTGGACCTAGCAACCACAGATATTTCTTCAATAGGGTTTTCCGCCTTAGGAATCCTTTCGAAGAGAACTGTACGATCGTCCATCAGCCGTTGAATACCATTCTTCAATTCCCAACAATCATCTGGTTGGAACATACAGAGATTGCAATCTTCAGCACAACCTGGAAATAAACCAGCTTACAATAAATTCCTCTTTATGATCGGGAGAGGAGATGTTAAGTCCGCCACATTGGAAATGTGAGAATCGTCATCCATAGCATTAACAGTCTTGTCATGGTTAGGCATAGGAGCAGTGATGACATTAGGAGTCTCCGGAGGCTCAAACTCAATTTCTCCAGCTTCGATCATATCCTGAATCTTATTCTTCAATGACCAGCAATCGTTTGTATCATGCCCGGGGCTATCGGAGTGATATGCACACCTGGCATTAGGGTTATAACGAGAAGAGGTAGTGTTGGGATTCGTAGGAGGATCTTTGAGGGTGATCAAATTTGCCTTTAGCATTCCCTGCAGTGCCTGTGCCAAGGTCATATTGATCCTGGTAAACTGCCTTCTTGGCCTGTCTTGTTTGGGCTGGAAGTTTTGAGATGGTGGTGCTGCAATCGTAACTGCTCCAATGTCGTGGTCACGGTTTTTCTTGTTACGACCCTTTTGACCGTACACAGCATTTGATTCGTTCCTCCCCTGATAGGACCTTTTGGTGCTTGCAGAGGTAGCCGCCTGTATCTTTCCACTTCGGATGCCGCTTTCAACACGTTCACCTGTTAATATAAGTTCAGTGAAACCTGATGAAGAACTTCTCAGTAGATGGCTGTAGAATGGGCCGGTCAGTGTGCCCATGAACATGTCCACCAATTCTCTGTCAGTCATAGGGGGTTTGACTCTGCCAGCCAAATCTCTCCACTTTTGAGCATATTCTTTAAAGCTTTCTTTAGATCCCATAGTCATATTCTGCAACTGTAGCCGGGTAGGTGCTAGTTCAGAGTTATACTGGTACTGTTTATAGAAAGCTGTTGCTAAATCAGTCCAGGTGCGGATGTCAGAGCTCTCGAGCTGATAATACCATTCCAACTGTGTGCCAGACAGGCTCTCTTGGAAGAAATGGATCCATAGCTTCCTGTCAAAGGTATGCGGCTGAATCTTTCTCACATAAGCTCTCAGATGCGTCTGAGGACAAGACGCACCATCGTACTTAGTGAAAGTGGGGATTTTGAATTTGCAAGGAATGGTCACATCGGAGACCAGACCCAAACTTTCGAAATCCAGACCGGGCGCCTTCTGACCCTCCATAGCTAGCATACGTTCTTCCAGCAACTTGTACTTATCATCTCTTGGAGAGTACTGTTCATTTTCATAATCTTCATCGTCATCCTCAGGGTTGGAGAAATCAGCATTCTCTTCCTCTGAATTATTCTCCTCCCCCTCTTCTGGACCATTCGGGATTCCAAACTTGACTCCTACGGCCTGTCCTTTACGCCTTCTTCCCGGGTTAATGAAACTCACAGCTTTCTTGTCTTTCTTCTTTTCGAGCAAAAGAGCCTTCAGTTCCTCCTGCCCCTTGGATAAGCTTAGCATCATCTCCTTGAATTGAGCATTCTGAGTCTGGAGATCTTTGACAGTTTGTTCGAGATCCATTTTTCTGTTTGTAATGAAGACCGTGAGAACATTGAACTTGTAGAATACCTGTTATGCAGTGTTATATTATGTTATGCAATGCATGAAATGTTTTCAAGGACTTTTGGAATTTAACTTTGCGTAAATCACCAGCAAGAGAGAAATGTTTATTGCTAATTTCTTTGATCAATGTTCATTACAAAAGGAATACTAATAAAAATACAATGAAAGCTCAAGTCTCCCAGGGGCGACTTCTTTTTGGGCGAAGATACGCATTGAGTCTTCGTTCCTCATTAAGCTGACTGGTAAGTTCTAACACTTTCTTCCTTTCTGCGACGAACTGAGTCTCGAAAGTATCCCTTTCTTCTCTCAACTGGATCCAGGATCTCTTTAGTTCATCAACGTTGGTAGGCATATCTGGATAAGGAATGATCTGAGGAGCACCTCCTTCAGCTTCAGGTTCGACAATCTGAGGTCCGATTGCAAGATATGGCATGACAAGTTCACGAGCTCTGGCGCGTACCCATCTGAGATAAGGTTCCATAGGAATAGAATTTTTTTGTCCTAACGTGCCTCTTTTCACCATGCCCCAAGCTCGTACAAATCTTTGACGGAGGCCTTGGGAATCGTTGTCATAGTCGAACACCATGCCTTCGATGATCATTTCATGTGGACCATCTCTTCGAGCACAACCAAACTGTCGCAGAGCTAAAGCAGGATTATAAGTAATACCTCCTCTTATTCCTAGGAGTGGTACATTAGGGAACTCGCCACAACGGTCAATGATGGCAACATTTTCCTTGAACTGAGGACACCAACAGATGTCTGGGTGGGAGAGCGACATTATCCTTTGAGACCATTTCAAATTCTGCTCGTTCTTCAAGACTGATTGAGGAAGGTGCGAAATAAACCACCTAGACAACAAAGGTATGCAGCACATGAGAGTCCCTTGCTTCTTCATGGTACGAGTGTGGAGGGAATGCAAAATGTCTCCCAGCAAGGTAGGTACAGGGTTATGAGTGAGAAATATCTTAATAGCATTCATGTCTATGAATTGGTCTGGATTAGGGAATAACACCAAGCTATAGATTAGCAATGCCAGGATGTCTTCGAAAGCACGAACATTCATAACTTTTAAGAATTCTCGGGCCTTATTTGTAAGGAATTTGGCAAGTAAACCCTTAACTCCACTCCTTGTTACCCAATTAGCTTCAATGTCGGACTTCGTCATGTGTAAAGCTGCGGCAACTTCTTCAGCCTTCGGAACCTTTTCTAAACCACTGAAAGGTATTTGATCAAGGATAGGTATCCCAAGCAGTCTGGAGAATTCTTCCAGTGTAGGTACCAACTGATAATCTGGGAATGTGAAGCAATGATGTTTAGGGTCGAAGAACTGTGGTAACCAAATTGAGGAGAGAACCGTGTTTCTTGATGAACTGGGCATGATCGGAAAGTTCTGACACTAAGTTCTTGAGTTGAGGAGAGATTGCTACAAGATTAATCCGGATGGTCTTCCTGGGAGCCATAGCTTTACAAGACAGAGCAAAGTTAAATCCCTAAGTCCTTGAAATGGTTAGTACAATGTTATTATGTCATGATGTTATGATGTTATGATGTTATGAGGTTAAATAAATAACAAGCGCAAGCGAGTCACACAACCATCATTCCTAGGTTTTAAGGCTTGCATGAGTTCCATAGGTAAGTACCCTCCCCACTGAAGTTTAGTTGGTTCAACCTGTCCTAGAATAGTAACCGGGTTCTAAAAGGATCTCCAATCATTGACCTTCCCTCAAGTCCACTTCAGTGCAACACCAAGTGGTTGACCGAAGCTTCCCTAAAGTCCAATCTCAAGGAGTGTAGTATCGAGTCTCAACCAACCCCAGTCGGAACCGAAGTCAGTTATCTCACTACTTTCTAATGGCCAGGATGAGTCAATTAGGGTTCTAAAGGTCTGGTTAATGCTTTGATGACACCACGCGGAAGCCAAATTTTTCCTCAAGTAACATGAGGAACATCAGGACAACCAAAGTGTCACATTAACCGTAGCCATCATTTTAACCATTCCAGTATACGCCGGATAGTCGCGATGATCTATTGCTACTTACCTAAGGTACACTAGATCCGGGTGTAGGATCTTTCACTCAAGAATACCCAAGCAATACCTTAAAAGTAAATCAGACAATTGATCTTGTTTTTAAGGTAACCTCTCTTTTTAAAGTATCCCCAGCAGAGTCGCCAGTTCTGTCATACGGTGAACTGACTTGGGGTATTTTGCTTTTTATCGCAATGTCGCGGATAGCAAGAGTCGCCACCGACTTTTCTTTTATCCAATAAGGAAAGGTGGAAAAGAACAGGAAAGACCTCAATAGATTTTGGGTTCGGGAGGTACATTATACAAAGGGAAGGTATTAGCACCCTTTGTATCCATGGTTATCCATGGGCTCTTAATTGCTGGATCACTTATATCTTTGTCTGAAAAGTGTTGATGAATTGTTTAAAAATGTTTCGAAAAGAGAGTTTAACTTTGTAATGATTCTCGTATGAATGTATACAAAGTATTTATCTCGTTTGATTTTGAAAAAAAACCGTTTAGAAAAATGTAACTTGGTAATGATTCTAGTATGAATGTATACCAAGTGGTGATTTTCTAAGACTTGCAAGGTGTGAGGGGTGGAAAATGTTTTAGGTTATGATCCAGTAATTGAGAGTTATACCTTCCTAAGGTCGTTATGGGAATTTCCTATCCTTATGAGGGTAAAACTGTCCTTACTATTGAGAAGTAAGTAGTTTTATCCTTTGGATGTAAAAGGGTCATCGTAGGGTCATCGATAGGTCATTGAAGGCAACAGTTGTAAGGATACCATAGCATTTGAAGGGACGATCATCATTTAACCGTAGGCTACACCGAAGGGTCATCGAGGGACAAAATCGTATTTTCGAAGGCAACATCCGAGGGACTATGATTTATTTTATGATGATTTAATCGAAGGGCCGTTGCTAAGTGTATCCCTACATTCGCGGGACATGACCGTTATACCGTAATACCGTAAGGCAGCAAAGAGAGGTCCAAGATCACATATTTAAAGTCCATATTTTAAAGTTAATTAAGTAATTAGGGTGAATCTCCACATTAAAATCAATACATTAAAAATAATACATTAAAATTAATACATTAAAATTAATTAATCAATTTAGGGCAGCTCTTCACAAGGGTATCCCACAAATAAAGTGGAAGACCTAAACAACAATCTTTTCCTGGGACATATGAACCTTTGCAAAATTCAGCAAACGGGTTAGCATACCAAATCAGGATGCAATCAAAGATTGCACCGCAAAAGAAATACAACAGCAAAAATGTCATGCAAAAGAATGTATGATGATAAGGGAACAGATCAGAGAAGCATAGCACAGAACAAAAGAAATATAAGCTACTGTCCCGTTCGCCTCTGCCTCGCCTAGCGAGGGCCTAGCGAATGCTCGCTACATGCTCGCTTAGCGATGTGCTAGCGAGCGGCTGCGGGTTTTGAATTTCAGAACAGTACGATTTCAGCATGCTGCAAGTCTTATGGTATTCAATTACAGAAATAATATGGTCAAACATTCAGGATAGGCTGGCATACTTAAACTCACATGCAAAACCTCAAATATGTTTATGAATTCAATTATAATATCACATGCAAGTTAAGAACATAAAGCGGTATCACATGCAAATTAAGAAGATGAAGCGATAATAGTAATGCAAACCTGTTTGTAATCGAATTGTAACCTTGAATTGGCTGATCGGATCGAATTGAGCGGAAGTGACCTTGCCGCCGCCGGCTTTTCCTTCAGGGCTTCCTTTAGGGTTTTCCGTCTGTGAGCGCTAGGGTTTACTTGCTAGAGTTCTCCTTTCTCCTTTTTTCGTTCCCTCTTCATTACTGAAGTGCTGGTATTTATACTGCCCTTTTTCATGACCTAATGGGCTCAGAACGAAGCCCGAAATTTTTTGTTGTCTGTCAGCTTCGCTAGGCGAGCTGGTAGCGAACGTTTGCTTCGCAAGGCGAGCGTGTAGCGAACGTTCGCTAGGCGAGCGTGTAGAGAACGTAACGTTCGCTAGGCGAGCGTGTAGCGAACAGGCCAGTTTGGGCCATTTTCTGGATTGGGCCATTCGTGAGCTGGGCCTTTGTCCCTTTAAGATCAGTGCCATAAAATGAGTCGGAATGCCCCTGAAAAATGTCTTGAACTATTGATGGGCAAATTTTGAGGTATGACATAATGTTAGATGTTTGTGTTTGTTGTTCCAGTGTCATCTTCTATTTGGAATGAAAAGTAAAGTTTATTGATAAATAGCATTGGTTCACATAGTTATGAGTATGAAAACTATGTTGTGGAACTAGATCCACAATATGGACATTTGTTCTTATTATGCCCTAGTTGTCTACATATGCTACACTTCCTCTGCATTTTCTCTGCGACGTCCATTTCAGTTCTAATGCGCCTGCTATTTGGGCGACCACTTTTATTCCGCCGCATCGATTCGTTGTGCCAAACAATTTCCCCATCATACTCTGGCCAATATGCCTCCAATGCTACCACCGGAAAGGGATTGTCGTATACATTTAGCAATGTTACAACTTTGTAGATGGGAGACACTAGCGATAATGCATCTAAGTGGCTGTGTGAACACGCTGCAATGACATGGGAACAAGGCATATGATATGCCTGAAATTGACCACAGTCGCACCAATAGTCTGGTATTAGGACCCTATACTCTTGTCTGGGAAGCCCCTGGTTGTGGTCAATTGTTTCCTTGACACTAAAAGTGTGGCCATGGCGGTCGAATTCCGTAACCTGATGGCTGCTGGCTTTGGCAGATTCCTGCCTCATAAACTTCATGCATGCATCACTATATACTTGACTCGTCTATAACACTTCATGCCAGCGCTTGCCTCTTGTTACGAACAACGTAGCCATCCTAAAATAGGTCGCACTCACCAAAGCGGTTACCGGGAGGTTACGTATGCCCTTAAAGACGTCGTTCATTGATTCCACAAGATTTGTTGTCATGTGGCCCCACCTCACCCCATCGTCGTATGACCTAGTCCACTTTGCTCTGTCAATATTATCGATCCACCTCCCTGCATCAGAATTTGCCAACACTATTTCCCGGCGGTAGTATTGGAATCCAGGTTGGTTTAATGCATACCCCGCGTTTATCAAATTTTGCTTCAAGAAATTATCTTTGAACTCCCGCATAAAATTTTGAGCAATATGCCTGATGCAGTAGACATGCGTAGACGGGGGGTCATGCCAACCATTTGCTGGATTATTGTATGCATTGTCTATAGAAGCGTGCCTGTCAGAAATCACACAGATGCCAGCTTGTGGAGTCACGTGCGTTCGGAGATTCTTAAGGAAGAAACTCCAAGCAGCAATCGTTTCTCCTTCTACCAATGCAAAGGCTATTAGGAAAATATTAGAATTTCCATCTTGTGCGACCGCCATCAGTAACGATCCTTTGTATTTCCCATACAGCCAAGTTCCATCGACCTGAATAAGCGGCTTGCAGAATGTGAAACCGATGATGCAGGGACGGAATGCCCAGAAAAGTCTATGGAATATTCCATTACCTTCTAGACGAGTTCCGTCAGGGGATTGTGCCGGCAAGGTCTCCATTATAGAAACCGTCCCAGGTGAATACAAATTTAGTGCAGCCAGGTAGCGCGGAAGTTGTTTGTATGATTCCTCCCAATTATCGTATACCAGTTCAATTGCCTTGGTTTTCGCTAACCAAGCCTTTCTGTACGACGGTGTATATTTGAAAACAGCAACATAATGGGAGATAATAGTTTTGACCTTGAGTGACGGGTCAGCCTCAACAAGAGGTATTATGGAATGGCAGATCATATCATGGCTAAGTTTGCGATGATCCTGTGCCATGTTTGTGTTGACGCAAGTGTGAGCTTGAGAAATGGACCCTATCACCCACGCATTATGTTTCTTCTTGTACGATGCCATCAACCTATACCCACACTCCGGATTTTTGCATAAAATAACGTATCTTTCCGGGTTTGATTTGTTAACATCGTAGTCAACACAGTTTTTCAAGTGCCAGTTTTTTATTGCTAACAGACACTCTTCCTTGGTCCGAAATTGGTCACCCTTCTTTAACTCCTCATCAGACCTCATATATGGGTTGTAGAACATATCTGATGAGGGATCATCCTCGCCTAAGTTAAGGGTTGTGAAGTGCGCAGGCGGTGAGTAGCGTTGCGCTATAGGTATTTGTACTTGGTCTTCATCTTCGGAATCACGGTTCACCAAGTCATCAACCACGTCTTCTGCATCATCAACCACATCGTCTTCAACGTGGTGTTCAACATCTTGTTCGTCATCATCCACAGGATCAATAACCTGTGACTGAATATTCTGAGTTGGTTGAAATTGTTCCAACACAATGTACAACACTATATATTCGTAACAGAATACTCATGGTTACGAAACATGTATTGTGCCTCCATGTCATTTTGAATCAATGACTTATAAAACCTGACTGAGTTATTTTCAGAAAAAAAAGGTTGTTGATAAAAAATTTGGGACACGGGTTGTCTAAGTTTGGACTCAATCTTTTTTTTCAGATAAGAGAAGTCAGCTCCTCTATTTAGACAAAAACGAGTGCAATCGGTGTTTTTAAATAGGAAGCCAGACATATCACATTCATAAGTCTCACCATTCACGTGAGCTTTGATTTTGTATTGTGATGAGGATGCCATAATATGTGAAGATTTTGTGAAGATATTGTGAAGATATATGTGAACATATTGTGAAGATATATGTGAAGATATTGTGAATACCTTTGTGAAAATTTGTGTGAATACTTATACTCACACATTAACCAAGCCTTCCTCACGCATGCCTATCCATCAAATGCCTTCACCACCTAGTCTGCAAGATTCCCGCGCATGCCTTACACGTGTCGCATCTTTGCATGCAACACTACCACCAAACCTTCCCCTAGACAAGACAAGTGCAACCTACTCTGTACCAATGCATGCTAACCTACCCACCTAGCCTGCATCTAGCCTGCACCTAGCCTGCAAGATTCCCACGCATGCCTTTTCAAATATGTTGTCTCGGCTTTAGCTTTGCTTGCACCAACATTAGCTTCGTCTTCATGTGCAAATTGAAAGTGAATAACTCCATAGAGAAAAGTTAAACTTCTTGAACTTCCAATACTGAATATCACGCTTCAAACAAAAAGAAGCCATAACAAGTGAATGAAATAAAACATCTACTTAACAACTTGTGAGCTAGAGGAGCAGGATACAATGTTATTCAAAAGCTAAACTATCTCTTTTTTCCATTATGTGTTTAAAATAATATTCAATCTTATTTAAGATTAATTATTTATTTTAAACAACCTGATTAACTAAATTGAATTAAAAACCAATTTAAACTTTCTAAAACTGTTGTACTAAAATAATATTCAAAGCAAGATTCCCACGCATGCCTATCCATCAAATGTCTTCACCACCTAGTCTGCAAGATTCTCACGCATGCCTATCCATCAAATGCCTTCACCACCTAGTCTGCAAGATTCCCACACATGCCTATCCATCAAATGCCTTCCCCTAGACAAGACAAGTGCAACCTAATCTGTACCAATGCATGCCAACCTATCCACCTAGCCTGCAAGATTCCCACGCATGCCTTACACGTGTCACATTTTTGCATCATCAGGTTCCACCAAGCCTTCCCCTAGACAAGACAAGTGCAACCTAATATGTACCAATGCATGCCAACCTATCCACCTAGCCTGCAAGATTCCCACGCATGCCTTACACGTGTCACATTTTTGCATATTCATACTATTTGAAAACGGGTATAAATAGAAGGTCATTCTTGCATGTTTTCATCAACCACTAACACTTTTATTCAGAGAACTCCAACGAAACTTCTCATCCACCAAGCTTCGTTCTACATTGCAATCACGTCTCTTCTTACCATGGGCCAAGAACACAGAGGCACTAGGGCAAACATTGCCTCATTCGTAAGTTTTTCTTGAACATTGCCTCTTCGTATGTTTACAATTTATTTTTTAAAAGTCCAATCTAATGATTGTTTATATTGTTTGTTTTTAAAGGATCCCAAGAAATTTCGTCAACGTTCACACCCTATGCCTTATCCAGACCCATGGTGCGTACCTTACATAGAGCGTGCGGGGTTCGGTCATGTTATGCATGTCGTAAATGCCACAATTGATGTCAAATTTATTCTTGCTTTGTGTGAACGTTGGAGACCAGAGACACACACTTTTCACCTACCAATCGGTGAATGTACCGTCACACTAGAGGACGTGTACATGCTTTTGGGTCTTCGAATAGATGGTAAGCCTGTGACTGGAAATGTTCAACAGCCCAACGAACTATGTGTTCAAATGTTGGGCGTAGATCTGGTCGAGGGTGAGGGATCTGCAAAAGCAAGGGGCCAGGGTATTAAACTATCGAGCCTCCAATTCTACCACGACTCTATAAATTTGACTGAGGATTCGTCCGAACAAGAAAAAATCATAAAAACAAGGGTTTACATTATGTTATTGTTTGGAAACTTGCTATTTCCCGAAGGCACGGGAAATAGCATAAACTTTATGTACTTGAGTTTGCTCGAGGACATTGATAGAATAAGCACGTATAGTTGGGGTTCTGCTGTATTGGCTTTCCTATATAGCTCTTTGTGTAAAAATTCACAAAATGACCACTGGACATTTTCCGGATGTGCTTTTTTGCTCCAAACATGGGGGTGGTGGAGATTGCTGAGGCTAGCCCCAGAAAATCCTAACGTCTACTCCTTCCCCTACGCAACTAGGTAAATTTATGATGTTATTTCATTTTGTATATTTATTCTATAAATATTTGTAAATAATATTATTTATCTTTTTTTGTTTAGGTTCATTACAACTGGACTAAATTACAGTCTTACCCCGAAAAATAAAATAATATTTTATCGTCAACTCTTGGATCGTCTCCGAGCACAAGATGTATTACCACTAAATCACTCATCTTCTAACTGATTTATTAATATCAAGCATTCTCAATAAATAACATATTTACTTTTTTCTTTGCAGTTTATTTGGAGGCCATATTTGGGATTGGAACATCAACCCAACCCCGAAGATGCAGCTGTTTGGACAGCAAAAACGGCTATAATGCGGTTCACCACTGTGGAGATGCACCAAAGTGACCGTGTCAAACTGCAATTTGGGATGCATCAAGAAATCCCAGGGGCCCCAATGTCTTTGGAACCTTGGCATCTTAAAAAAGTCAGCCACCAGTGGTATGCCCAAAATTGGAAGGAATTTGCAAAGGAGTTCCGTAAAATGTGGAAAGACCGTGCCCATTATGTTCTACAATTTCCAGTGGCGCCCAACGAAATGAAGTCGACAAGGGAATATGTGGATTGGTATAGAGCAAATACAAATCCAGAAATGATTGTGTCTGACCCGTTCTATTTGGACGATCCCCGGATGCAACAACCATATTTCCAACAACAACAACCACCACAATATTCCCAACAACAACAACCACCACAGTATTACCAACAACAACAACCACCACCATATTACCAACAACAACCACCACCACCTTATTACCAACAACCACCACCACCACCGTATTACCAACAACAACCACCACAACACATGTCCACCCCCCAACCAAATCAACACTACATACCACAAACTCAACCCCAATACCATGAAGATTACCAACACCAACCTCAACATTCCCACCACCATCAACAGTCCCAACACCTACCACAATATCAATCCCCCCACATCCATCAATCCAACACTTCCATCACGACGATGTCCCGAGCTCTTCCAGTCCTCCACCTAGCCCCGACACGGGTATACAAGAGGATTACCAACAAGACTACTACACACCACAACAAACATTGTTCTTTAGCCAATCCGATTCAACCCTTAACTACCAAAGGCCACATTTCGAGGGCGCACCCAACAGGAGTCAGTTTGTCCCACCGAGACAAAGCTTTGAGGGCGCAGAGGGCACCCGCCTTTCCTACAGCATTGAAGGGACTTCGACCCAACCACAACGGCAAACGACAAGGGGACGCGTTAGGACTAGGGGTGGTAATAGGGAAGCATCACCACCACGTGAGCCGTCTAGGCGAGTAGTTAGACCTCCCCCGTGCGGGTCGTACCAGGGACCGCATAATATGTGATAAATCGCAAATTAATAATGCATTTTAATCATATCTTTATAATATTTGTCTTGTGTATTATTTTAATAAAAATATATTGTGTTTATTATCTTTATATCTTTATCTTTAAAGATATTGTGTATCATATCTTTATATATATATATATATATATATATATATATATATATATATATATATATATATATATATATATATATATATATATATATATATATATATATATATATATATATATATATATATATATATATATATATATATATATATATATATATATATATATTAATTTACATGTATATAAATATTTATTTACATGTATATAAATTTTTTTTTTCCAAAAATTTATAAATAATATTAATTACTTATAAATTAAATATATATATATATATATATATATATATATATATATATATATATATATATATATCTTGTAAATAACATTATTTATATATATGTATTAATATAAATTAATATAATTTATAATAAGTATAAAATAATACATTTAAAATAATTTAAAAATAATAATTAATTAAAAAAAAAAACTAAGGGTAGGCGCCACCCCTAGTGGCGATTTGCCCTAAATTTAAGGGTAGGCGCCACCCCTAGTGGCGACTTGTCCTAAATTTAAGGGTAGGCGCCACCCCTAGTGGCGAATTGCCCTAAATTTAAGGGTAGGCGCCAACTAGGGTGGCGCCTAAGGCCAATTTAGGGCTAAAAATGGCCAAAAATGTATTTTTTTTTTAAAATAGGGTATTTTTAGAAAAAAAAAATAAAAAATTGGATATTTAAAAAAAAACTTCACCAAGAGAACTTAGTCCCACATTGTTTACATTTTGTTGGGCCTATTAGAGAATATATAAAAGAAAGTAAATAAAATAAAATAATAATAATGGTTTGGTATGAGAGAAAATAAGAGTAAATGACGTTAAAGTAAAATGTATACAAAATAATATAATTTTTTTAATTAATCTAATAATTGAAATTCACACTTCAAAAAGTAAACATCAGTTTTAAGTCCCGTCTTTTTATATCTAATATTCTTATACATCTATCAATTTAAGAGATTAATTACTATACATTGTCAGTGTAAAAAGTTTTACACAATCGATTTATCACCATCATCCGTTTGCATTATTTTATAGAATTTTAAAATAAAAGTCAAATTTGTTTCAACATCCAACTGTTATAATTAACTAACAATGTAAAATCCTTTTACACTTTCAGTGTATTTCAATTATATCCTCAACTTAAATATGCGTCTTTATATTTAATATTCTTATATAACTATCAATTGAGTTGATTTAACATAAAAATGACATAAATTTGATATAATAAAAATAAATTAAAACGTTACTAAAAAATAAAAATAAATTAAACATTTAAATTATATATAAAAAAACTTTTATCTATAACAATATATAAAGGGAAAACTTGGTTTTGGTGTAGCCCTTTTTTCTACCATTTTTACCCTTACTTTATTGTATGTTTTACTTATTAAACCACTATTATCAACTTCTATATAACTTCTTACTATTAACTTCCGTTTTCTATTATTAACTTCCACATACTGTAATTTTTTAAAATTATATTTGAATATAAAATATGATTTATATTTATCCATTATACTCTTTATATTTATTTATTTTTTCTTTTATCTATAACAATATATAAAGGGAAAACTTGGTTTTGGTGTAGCCCTTTTTTCTACCATTTTTACCCTTACTTTATTGTATATTTTACTTATTAAACCACTATTATCAACTTCTATATAACTTCTTACTACTAACTTCCACTTTCTATTATTAACTTCCACATACTGTAATTTTTTAAAATTATATTTGAATATAAAATGAGATTTATATTTATCCATTATACTCTTTATATTTATTTATTTTTTCTTTTATTTTAAATGGATAAAATTTATTGTTACATGTTGACTATAAAAGAAAAATATTTATATAACTTGCAGCAATAACTTCCACTTAATATTAACTCCCTCTCTCACTTCCACTTTTTATTATTAACTTCCACATACTGTAATTTTTTAAAATTATATTTAAATATAAAATATGATTTATATTTATCCATTATACTATTTATATTTATTTATTTTTTCTTTTATTTTTAATGAATAAATTTTTTTGTTACATGTTGACTATAAAAGAAAAATATTTATATAACTTGCGGCAATAACCCCCTCTCTCACACATACAACTGTTTTTTAATTTTTCAACTGATTCCCACACAATTATTTAATCTTTAAATACCTTAAAATCAGAATGCTTTGGAATCATAATTTATTTCTATTTCTTCAGACAAAACGAAAGTTGAAAGGTTATATATATATATATATATATATATATATATATATATATATATATATATATATATATATATATATATATATATATATATATATATATATATATATATATATATATATATATATATATTGATTAGTTTTTTCTCTTCATTTGAATATTAATTAGTATTCTTTTTACATATCTCATTGAGTTTCATTCTTACAGATTATAAGAGTTCAATATTATTTTAAAATATGAATGCTTTGGAATCATAATTGTTTTCTATTTCTTCATACAAAATGAAGGTTGAAAGGTTATATATATTGGTTAGTTTTTTCTCTTCATTTAAATATTACTTTAAAATCAGATTTTAAGAGCATTTCTCATTGAGTTTCATTCTTACAGATTTTAAGAGTTCAATATTACTTTAAAATCAGAATGATTTGGAATCATAATTGTTTTCTATTTCTTCACACAAAATGAAGGTTGAAAGGTTTCAGACAAAATGAAGGTTGAAAGGTTATATATATATATATATATATATATATATATATATATATATATATATATATATATATATATATATATATATATATATATATATATATATATATATATATATATATATATATATATATATATATATATATATATATATATATATATATATATATATATATATATATATATATATATATATATATATATATATATATATATTGGTTAGTTTTTTCTCTTCATTTGAATATTAATTAGTATTCTTTTTTACATTTCTCATTTAGTTTCATTCTTACATATTTTTAGAGTTTAATATTAAAGTAATATAATATTTTTGTTTTGACGTCTAAAATTGTGTTACCCTTAATGTTCAATATAGTTGTTGATCATGGATTAAAAAATCAGTGCAAGACATGCCCTGTTATTTCTTATTTAGAAGAAAAATAGAGTAAGTTATTTATCCTTACAACTATATATATATATATATATATATATATATATATATATATATATATATATATATATATATATATATATATATATATATATATATATATATTGCAGATATGGATACAAATGATAAAAAAATTGTGAAGTTGATTTTCTTTTATTGTTTGTTGTTCTCAATTCTCACACATCTTTGGTTCTAATTTTCAGTTCTATTTACAAGATTATGCTTATACTTTAGTAATTGTAACTATTTTTGGTTACTTAATTCTTAATTATTTTGTTGTTTTTTATTCATGTCTTTGGTTTTGGAAGAAGATCGCACTGTCGTAATGAAAAAAAATATTGATGGAATGAGCATATGAAAGATATATAGGTGAACCAGTCATGTGGAACTTTCAATTTTTATTATTTGTGCAATTCAAATGATAATCTTATAAAAGCAAAGTGGATGAGAAAAATAAAGAATACATCTCATCACGCAGAGGACTTCTAATAGCAATGTATATAGACAAAAATCCTCTCCTATTTCTTCTTTGTTTCTATACATTTTTTAGTATTGTTAATTTTTTTTCAATTGTTTATCTATCTTTTCAATTGATGTGTTTCTATTCCATTTTTATTCAACTCAATTTTTATTATTAATGACCTTTGTTATTGTTAACATTCTCTTTCTCAAATTTTATTCTTGATGTTTGATTGTAAGTAAATTATAATTTTCAATGATTCTCTATCTTATCTGGACACATACGTCAACAGATTCTCATTCTCACCATCATTAAAGAAGCAATTTGTAAGAAAAATAAAGGTAAAATATTTCCGTTATTTCATTGTATAATTTATGTGATAACTTCTATAAAATTCACTACTACTAACTTCCATAAATTCAATTTTTGTAGACAGAGTATCACTTACTTGCATCAATAATAAATTTAATCATAGTAGAAAAAGCACTATAAAAACTTGCATCAACATATGAAATCACTATAAAAACTTAATTGCATCCACATGAAGTTTAATCACAGTAGAAAAATGTTATTTATTTCAAATCTATTTTTTTTCTAATTTATCTGGTGATTATTTGTCAGGAAATAATAGGTGACAATCAAATATATGTAGAATCAACCATAGTATGTGAATCAACCATTATCATCATTATGAACCTTGAAAATTCAGATTTCTTTTTTAATTTATTCATATTTTTCATTTGTAAATTTTATTAATTTATTAGTAATAAACATATTAAACATACAAAGTTTGGATAAAACTAGCGTCCAGACAGGCACTCGCGTGCCCGTCTGTCCGTTTTTTTAATACACATCATTGAAAATATAAACGATATTTTTTATTTAAATATAATTTAATTTTTAAAAAATAAAGCATGTGGAATTTATTAATAGAAAGTTACGTGGAAGTTAATAATAGTGGTTTTATTGAAAGTTATTAGGTAAATTATACAATAAAATAAGGGTAAAAATGATAGAAAAATAGGCTACACCAAAAGAAAGTATTCCCTTTATATTCGTAGTCAATATTCAAGATTAATTTATTAGTAATAAACATATTAAAATACAAAGTTTGGATATTTTTAAATACTACATTTAATTTTACAGATAAAATAATATAATGGAAAATATTCGTAGTCAAGATTCAAGACAACGTCAAAGAGAAAGACAGACACAAAATGCAAGACATCGAAGACAGCGGATGAGTGTTGAGCAAAGACAAGAAGAATTGGCTAGAAGGCGTTCGAATTATAGACAAAATAAAGACAAAGGAAAACAAGTTCAAACATGTGATCTTTCTGATATGAGAACCATGATGTCATTTCAAGACTTGACAAATGCCAAATTTGCTTCTCGGTTTTATCAAAGAGCACATGACAATGAAGTTGGACCGAGTACCACATATGTCAGTCGCGTTCCATCCACGGGTTAGAAACTTTAAATTATTTTATAGATTATACTTTAGTACTTTATGTTTAAAAAATATCAATTAATTATGCAAAAATAATTGGATGATATGTTAATTCAATACTAATTTACAGATCAAAATTTTACATACCCGATTTTCCAACAAAATGATAACCACGAAGCAAGACCATTTATAAGAAATATTGATGACAATGATTGTGGTAAGTATAATTCTGTCTATACTCAAATTGATAGTAACACACATTTAGATTTATACATTGTTGCTATTTTTCATCTATAACTCTATATTGAAGTCAATACTTTCTTTTATAGAATCACACTCGCAAAATATTAATTCACCTGTTGAAACTCACGAAACACAAACAGTTTTTGATCAAGGTACGATTATGTATTTTTAATCCATACCATATATTGTATGTTTTTATTTAAATATTATTTCATGTTAGTCACCATGTATATAATAAGTATATTTCTTTTAATGCATGTTTTGTATGTAATAAAACACATAATCAAGATATATTTTTCAAGCAAGACATAACATTGCTAGAAATTTTCGAAATACTGTTATGACAATAAAATCCCTACTTCCTACTTCGAGTGAGTGCAGACGATGCAATGCAAAATTATTTCATAGAGAATCTCAAGATATGTGTTGCAAAGGTGGAAAGGTGACAATTTCACAAGTGCCTGCTCCTGACGAGTTGTTACAGTTATTTTTAGACAGTTCTACTGAAGGCAGACATTTTAGACAACATATTAGAAGTTACAACCATGTAATGTCGTTTACTTCACTAGGTGTTCATGTCGACGAAAATTTGGTTGCAACTGGTTGTGGTATTTACACATTTCGTGCTCAAGGTGCAATTTATCACAAAATAGGAGGTTTTCATCCGAATCAAGGTTCAAGGCCACGTTACTTGCAGTTATACATTTATGATACCGATCATGAGCTTCAAAATAGGATGAGGGAAAACTCAATACTTAACCAAGCCGTAGTGTATAAATTGCAAAAACTACTCCACCAATGCAACCCGTTTGTCATTATGTTTAGGCAGCTTGCACTAGAGCCAAATATTGAAGAATGTAGGTTACTCGTTAAAGAACATCCGTCGAATCAACCCCAATATAGTCTCCCTTCAGCTTCCCAAGTCGCAACAATTGTTATAGGCGGTGGTGATGAAGATACAATAGAACGTGGAAGAGATATAAATGTCATCAACTGTGATGGAAAGCTAACAAAGGTTCAAGAAACAATGAGGTATTAAAAACAGACTTAATAAATATATATGGTTTAAAACAAATCGGTTCTATGGTGTAGTGGTTAGCACTCTGGACTTTGAATCCAGCGACCTGGGTTCAACTCCCGGTAGGACCTGTGTTTTGTTTCTATAAATTGTTTATTTGTTTATGTACAAAATATATTATTAGTTTTTTTAATTAATATTACATATTTATTATAAATATTATATAAAAAGCTATATAATTTTGAAATATTAAATAATTATTAATAAATATATTTTTAATAATATGTAACTATTTATTATTAAATTTATTTTTAAAACAATTTTTTTTAAAAACAATTTATTATTTAATTTTGTTTACAATATGTAATATTAGCGCATTAAATTTGGTTTGAATTGAGAAAACCGCATTGTGACGTGATTATATTTGACCGGTTTTTTCAAGAAAATCAATAATGTGAGTGGAATAATTTGATGGTTAGAATTATTATGGAAAATCAAAATAGGTTACACCAAAATAAAATTTTGTATTTATATATTGTTATAGATTATTCAAAACAATAAGAAGAAAAAAAATATTTCTCACAGTATATTAAGCAAATAAACATAAACATTAACAGAGATATTAAGTAACATTGTTGCTTAATAGGAATCTCAATCACCAAAGTGAACTTATAAATATCTCATCTTTCACTTCAAAACGAATGAAGTAAATTAATATACTAAAAAATATTTATATGAGTCTTCACAAACGAATTGAATCTATTTAATTGCTTATTTTGTTAGTGACTAAATTGCACTTCACAAATTAAATGAGTCTTCACCTTTGTCCCGCTGCCAAGTTGCCGCTGTCGACCCTCGAGGCACCGTTAACCGGCTACTCCGTCAACCTGCAAGCTGCCGTCGTCCTCGCTGCTCCGTCAACCGCAAGCTGCCGTCGACCCCCGCTGCTCCGTCAACCACAAGCTGCCGTCGACCCGCGCCGCTCTATAGGCTAGATTCAAAGGCCTGCAGCAATTTATGAACTTAGAAAAAACCAGATGAAATTCCTTAAACCCTTCAATCCCAATTCCTTTTACCGCCATTTCAAACCACTATCAAATTCCTCCCTTCTCACCACTCCCCCAACCCAACCAATCACCAAAACAACACTCCTCAATTCAATCAAATCTTCTCAGTGGCATTTCATCAAACACCTTGCCCCCCACCTCACCCCTTCCCTCCTATCTTCAACTCTTTCCAACCTCCACCAAAACCCAACTCTAGTTCAAACTCTCCTCTCCCACCTTCACAACCACCCTCATTGCCTCGACCTCACTACCCGATGCATCGCCCTCTGCATCCTCTACCGCCTCCCATCCTCCAACCTCTCTCACCAAATCCTCCACCCTATCATCCACACCACCGCCCCCGCCGTCCTTTTCAACCAACTATCACTAGCTCGAAACCATCTCAACACGAAAACCACCGTCGTCTTTGACATTCTCCTTATTTCTTATTGCCAACTCATGAAACCGAATGAGGCTCTTGAGTGTTTCATCTTGATGAAACAAAATGGAATTCTCCCCAACACCGAGACTTGCAATCAGGTTTTGAATATGTTTCTTAAACTCAATAGAACCCAAATGGCATGGGGTTTTTATGAAGATATGTTTAGGATGAAGATTAAATCAAGTGTCTTCACTTTTAACATTATGATCAATGTCTTGTGTAAAGAAGATAAATTGAAAAAGGCTAAGGAGTTTATCGGCCACATGGAAGTTCTTGGTGTGAAGCCTAATGTTGTAACCTATAATACCCTTATAAATGGTTACTGCTTAAAAGGTAAGTTTCGAGAAGCTCGTTTGGTTTTTCAGACTATGAAAGATAAGGGTCTTAAACCAGATAGTTACACCTATAATTCTTTTATTTCGGGGTTGTGTAGAGAAAGACGGATTGACGAGGCGTCTGATTTACTTTGTAAGTTGTTGGAATCTGGATTGGTTCCTAATGCTGTAACATACAATGCTTTGATTGACGGGTGTTGCAATAGAGGGGAATTGGATAAGGCGTTTGCTTATAGGGATGAGATGATGAGTAGAGGCATAATGCCTTCTCTTGTCACGTATAATTTGTTTATTCATGCAATGTTTTTGGAGAAAAAGTTGGTGGAAGCCGATGATATGATCAAAGAAATGCGAGAAAAAGGGATGGAACCTGATGTTGTAACCTATAACATAGTGATTAATGGCTATTGTAGATGTGGGGATGCGAAGAAAGCCTTCACCCTTTATGATGAAATGGTAGAAAAAAGGATTAGACCGACATTGGTAACGTACACGTCGCTTATTGATGTTCTTGGGAAAAGGAATAGGATGAGCGAGGCAGAGAAGATGTTTAAGAAGACTAAAAAAGAAGGTCTACTGCCAGATATTATAATCTTCAATGCGTTGATTGATGGTCACTGTGCAAATGGTGACATCGACCGTGCATTTCAACTCTTGAAAGAGATGGATGATGCAAAGGTTGTTCCTGATGAAGTCACTTACAATACCTTGATGCAAGGGTACTGCAGAGAAGAGAAAGTGGAAGAAGCTCAGAAACTTCTTGATGAGATGAAGAGAAGGGGGATCAAACCTGATCATATTAGTTACAATACACTTATTAGTGGTTACAGTAAAAAAGGTGACATGAAGGATGCTTTAGAAGTTTATAATGAAATGTTGTCTATAGGATTTCATCCTACCATTCTTACCTACAATGCTCTTATTCAAGGCTATTGCAAAAACGGTGAAAGTGTCTATGCTGAAGAGCTTCTCAGAGAAATGAAACGAAAAGGCATTACTCCTGATGACAACACGTTCTTATCTTTAGTTGAGGCTATGAAGACAAATGATGACCTAGTGGAAAACGACGATAAATGAGGTTGTGCTTATCTTCATTTCCTGGCTTTACTTGTAACTAAGTCTAAATTCTTGGTAGCTGAAACCCGAAAAATCTATGAACTAATTCATGCATCATTCATTACCATATCAGACAAACTACCTTGTATTTCTTTTTTGTATTTTGTTTGGACAAGTATACTTCAGTGTTATTTTCATATTGATTACTTGGTATCTGTTATAAGTTTCATTTTGTGAAGAAGGTTACTTTGTTATCTATGAAGTAGAAATAGTATTTTCATTTTGTAAAAACATGCTATAGCGGTTTAACAGTAATAAACATCAAAACAACTAATATAATCACACGTGAATTTGTTTATTATTTTACTTTGTACGAAATAATGCTGCTAAATTCACCACTTCACAGATGATACTGACACTTTTGTCTCTATCTGATAAATAACCACAATCTTCTCTAAAGAAGTTGCAACATAAAAGCTAAACTTTTCAATGGATTTTCTAATATATATCCATATAACTTGAAGTGGAAATAACAGTCCATGCTTGATCTACCCTTGTTTATGCCACTTTTCAGTCATTCATTGGCCAAGTTAGTTTTTCTTCTCTGTCATGTTATGAAACCGTGTTCTAACTCCTAACTCCTTCTGCTTTAAATATACTTTTTCTTGGTCAAGAATCTAAAGTTAAAAATGACATTATTTTGAATTTGAAAGAAGTTACAAAATAATAGACACCAAAAGCTTGTCTCTTTCCCTATCACTGATTTCTTTCTACATGAATTTCATGTAATGGAGAATCAACTTATTCTAATGAGTGGGGGAACATCATGGTTGGTTGCCACATGATTTCATTGGAGAAATTTTACTCTCCACACAATCCAAAGGACAAGTTTTATTTGTATGTTTTTTTATGCAAAAAGACAACCACTATCGTCATGGGTATTTTCAGCTTCACAAAGAAAAGAAGGTTGTGTATGTAATAAGTTGTTTCTGTTACATCTTAGTGCTTTTTTTAAAGAAGAGCTATCTCTTATCCTCCAATCTCTGATGCGGATTTCCAATTATACTTCAGAGTTCTGAAGAAAACAACATGTCTATGAAACCATTACTTCGGGATAGAGTCTCGATTATTTTAACCGGAGGTTAGGAGGTTATGAGTACGAATTCAGTCTCGAGTTAAAGCTTTTGAGAGAGATCTTTACTTGACCATTATAATCTGTTCTGCTAAGAAATCAGAAATGTTAGGTGAAATGATGGAGTAGAGCTTTGACGCGGCGGAGTGGATCTTCGATACGAAAACACATAATGGACATGCAAGGTTAACACTCCAACGTCCGAGTCAGTAAGAGAATGAGGAGTAAAGTGAGTTATGAGTTAGAGAGAGAGTACCTCAAGTCTCATGCGGGATGCCTTATATATGAATGACGGTTATGGATGTCTTCTATCATTTCGGCATGCTGTAAGAGACCGTCCGATGATATCTAACGGTAGGCACTGATGATTGAGCCTCCTTATTTAGGGTCAATGACCGGTCCTATATGATTCGAGAAATTAGACTCTACAGTTGTGCAGTTGTGTTTCGTATAGAGAATATCTTAGTTTGGAAACAAAAATAGGTCACAAGTGGTGTCTCCATTTTCATCTTATTTCATGATGTAACTCAAAATTTAGGTTCTCTTTTCCGTTTGTGGAAACACATGCACCATGCACTACTCAGTAAAATGTGTGGACTAATCACATCATATAATTATAAAGTACCTTTTATCCAAAAATAAACAAAAGATAAAATTGATGTATATAATCCGTGCAAGCATCATTTTCCTAATGCTTTCATATATATTTAAATAAACAAACCAAGTTAAATAATTGTTCAATTCTGAAGAGAAAAAAAAATAGAAGTTCTCATGGGACTGTTTTTACCACACTTTGTGCAAGGTTTAGCCCTCACATTTCTTGGCCTATGGCACATAATCAACACAATCAAATCTTACCTTGTGAAAGGTCCTTCAAATTTCACTGTAAGATTTTGGTTCCAAATCAACACCTTTCAATTCAAATTCAAACACTTGGAACTTATTTTAATTTTAATCTTTTCTGTTCTAGCATTTCTCAGGCAAATCATAGATTTCCCTTATTTTCACTATGCTTTTAAGCTTGATAACTTTGAGCATGCAACTATGTTCATACACCTTGCTTTGTTTGCTGGTTTTTCATTCGCTACTGAGTTAACCGATTCGCTCGAACTCTTTTCTGGATTTGTCGGGATTCTTGTATCCTCGGTTTTCAGTCAAGAGCTTTTCTTACTCCATTTTCACTCCACTGATCATGTTGGACTTGAAGGTCATTATCACTGGCTGTTACAGCTTATAGTGTTTGTTTCGCTTGTTGCAGCTCTGGCTGCAACTGTTTTTCCCAACAGTTTCAACGCTGCGATTGTACTTTCGATTTCGGTTATTTTTCAAGGATGTTGGTTTATAAACATGGGGTTTGTGCTTTGGATTCCTGCATTTGTTCCTGAAGGATGTGTGATGAATATGGCTAGTAAGAATGGTAATGAAATGCATGGAGCCGTTACCTGTGGAACGAAAGAGGCCGATTTTCGAGCTAGAGGACTAGCCAATTTGCAGTTCAGTTGGATACTTTCTGCTATTATGATATTTGCAGGAGTTGTATGCTTGAAATTGGCTCGAAAATTTACCATTGTAAACCGGCTAGAATATGAGAGAATTCAAAGTAAAGTCGTAGATTCTACCGTGGTTAACGAAGGTTTCAAGCCGGGAAAGTAAATTTTCGGGCGCAGCGTGTGCGAGTGTTATAAACCCTGAGTATCGAGTTCGATTCCTACTCATAAAAAAAAACTGTCCAGGTGTTTGGACTTTTTAAGGTCTTGAAGCTATGCAAGAGACTCATTATGTAGAACTTAATAAGATGTACTATAGTGTGTTTTATGTTAGTTCATGTTTATATAGATTTGGTGTCTAGTAATCTTTTGAGATTTATAACTTGTAAGAATCATGTTATCTTTGGATCTTAATTGCTCATAATGAGATACCAAATTGAAGACAAAGCACATTGATTAATTTCATAAGTGCAATATTTCTATGTGTGAGTTTGTTCTAACTTCTAACAAGTTCAGCTTTTAAAGTTGATCAAAGAAACTTCACCTTTAAGATAACCAAAATTCCGGAGCTGAATTTCTTCATAAATATAAAATTCTCCATATATAGATTTCATATGGTGAAGGAACTCTTGAACCAGAACAATATCATGTTATTAAGAGGTTGACAGTTAGGGAAACACTTACTTTAATAACTACTAACAAGAAATTGAATGTGACTAGTTAATTAATTTGGTTAGTCAAACTTATACTATATAATAACTCATTCTTTGAGTCACGAGTTTTGTAATAGTGTTGTAATTTGTAAGAGACATTACATAAACTTATGTGACAAACTTTTTTCCATGTCTTAATATTATTTTATTTGATCTGGTGACATACTTTCTTTAAGGGCAGTTGCTTACCGAAGATCTCGTGGCGAATTTTGGTATCCTCTTGTTTTGGTCTGATTGGGATGGGAGGCTACATTTACTTGGACGGCCAAGTTACTGACATCGGTAAGTAAGAGTTTTTAGGTTAGAATGTATCTGAAAATGATGTGTGATCCATCATTTATAGTAGGATTTTTAAGGATCAAGAACCTTCTATTTACTACAACTCTCTAAGAAGATAAGTGTAAGAAAATCTCTGGAAGTATGTTCTGACGGTCCTATGCATTATGCCAACTCTAATTCGGTGACCTTCTAGGACAAGAAGTCTTAAGGTTACAATGTATTAGAACATTCTTTATGGATAACCACTCTAGAGGATTGATGACAACGTTCTTACACTAGTAGGATTAATTGTCTACTATGATTCCTCTTAGAACCTTGGTTTTAGTCTTATACGATATTAGAGTGAGATAATTCCATGAACTTTAAATCCTTTTAGTTGTTTTGGGATGTAGATTTTTTGTAATGATTGGTTTGTTTTGACGTCCTCAAATAAAGAGGGTCATCCTAAGGTTGTAAGTATGCAGGTGTTTTTTTCTATTTAGTTAAATTTTTCTCTAAGTACATGTGCACTTATTGTTTCCTTTATCTCATTTGATAAGTCGTTGAAAGTTCAGGTGTCTTATCGGCGCGACCTTATTCAAAGAAAGTTTCTATCGGATAGTATCTTATCTATTTATATGAATTTAAGTATTTTCATCCTTTGTTCCTCTGTCTTTTGTACTTGTCAAAAAGTACAAATGCGTAGCACCCCTTTGCTGATAGGGGTAGCTAGAGACTTTAAGAATTTTCTGTGGTTTTACAGTGGTGAAAAACCTTGTTTGATGGTGTTTTTGGTATGGAGAGAGGAAGCTCACGTGAGGTGAGAAATTCTATATTTCTGGAGATATTTTGTGTGTATTCAAAATATCATATCCTCAATCCTAAGATTAAAGGTATTTATAGAGTCTTAGACTTGGGTTGACGGAAGTTACTTCCACTCCACTACTAGATCATGGGGAGGAAGGTGTAGCAAGTTTCAAAAAATTTCACTCCTACATGTATGGATGATCTAGCCACCATTGACAAATCTAGATTTCCTATGAAAGAATAGGAAAAAAAAAGAGTCACAAACTACTAGAATCGAAGGTGTTCTCATAACTCTCAAACATCCCTATTTCGAGGAGCCTGTAATCGATTACTCCATCGACTCGCCTGGTGTTTTTCATGCATTATTCATATAATTTCGTAAGCTCTATACTATTGGAAGGTTCAATCACATTGCCCCTCTCGCCTAACTCACTAATGATCGCAATTTGTGAAGAAAAAAATGTGAAGAAAGGAAATAGGATGCTATACATGTTTGCGAAGAAAAATGATGAAGCTAAGCTTGAAAAGTTTTAAATGTAACTTGCCTTGCTAAAGTGAAAATTCTGAAATATCGTTGATGGAAAATCAGTTGAGGTTCTCATCTTATAAGACTAGAAACTTAGGTTGCATAGGCCATGATGGCCTCCCCCTAGGTGCACCGTACGCTTGCAAAGTAAACCACCATACATCTTCCTTCCTAACACATGTAAGGGAGTCAATGGTCCTCAACATACTTAGCTTTACAAGACATACCAATCATGAGAAATATTTAATATTGCACATGCTTCCTTAAGGGACACTTGAGGTACTCGTCTCAAGCTTCGCTTGAGGGACACATAATCATTAAGATGGTAGTACACTCAAATTAAATCACTTTGCTCTTTCCAAGACCCCCTGCTTGAAGGAGTGTTGACTGAGATAATTTTATTGGACCTTAAAAGATATGGTCCATGACAAATCAATGGGCCAGAATCTTAGGAAGCAAGACGATCAAGAACAACAAAACCATCAACTACCATATTTTCCCTCTATTTGGTCCAACATAAAGCATAAGCTTCACACCATCCTCACAAATTCTACAGTTGGAGATGACACATAAATTAACTTCTGGACATACCCTTGGTGTGGAGTCCTTCTCATTGATGTTTTGAATATCCCTACTAATATTCATGTTCATATGTGTTCCAAAGTAAAAGATTTCATCAACAACAATCATTATAAATTCCTTTAGATATTGTCAATGCTTATCCTAACTTGTCGCAAAAAATCTCTCATATAGTTATATCTCTAGGTCCTTTTCAAGACAATTATTTTTTGTCAAGTTGTTTAATAACTGAAATTTACCTTTAAAGATGAATAAGCAAGATGTTGCATATGCGAGCTCACACTTCTATCTTTAATACCTTTGTATATCTATCAATTGAACTGATCTAACGGAAGACTGATGTTTTTGGTTTCTTAACATTCCTAATTGGGGTAAAATAATTTGTAATACTCGTATGCCTTCATCCAAAACTTTTTAAACATGGAGATTGATTCACAACAAACTCACAACTAATGATAATTTGATATTAAAAGGATGTCAATGTGCAACCTATGCAAATCCCACCTTGAAACCTCTCCTCATTTATTTTGTACCTGCCCTATGGCCGCCAAAATCCGAGTTGGCTCAGTTCTACCTAGTGACTATTCAACATAACGTGTTTTATGTTTGGAGATTATTTTATTTGCCCAAAAGTTAACATGAACGATATTAAAAAAAAAAAATCAACCAAAAACGGTTTATATTTAACCAATTTTAAATACCGAGTAAAAAAAATCATTTAAAGAATACGTCCTTAATTCTCTGTGTAATTGAATGACCCGGCCCATAAAAGTTATATTTGACCCGACCCAGCCCAATGTAATAACGAAGGTTAAACCCTGACTGGTTTTGTAGCTGCCACCATCAATCTCAAATCCCATCACCACCACTCCCACTCACCGACGATGAGCGTTCCGAAAGCGGTTGCAGCGACGATCCGATTGAGAGTTCCAGCCGGCGGCGCACGTCCCGCGCCACCAGTGGGACCCGCACTAGGTCAATACCGTCTTAACCTAATGGCATTCTGCAAAGACTTCAACGCGCGAACTCAGAAATTCAAGCCAGACACACCAATGGCGGTTACAATTACAGCTTACAAAGACAACACGTTCGAGTTCATAGTGAAATCTCCGTCCGTCTCGTGGTACCTGAAGAAAGCCGCCGGAATCGAATTAGGCAGTACTCGCCCCGGTCACGTGACCGCCACGACTCTGTCTCTTCGGCACGTGTACGAGATCGCTAAGGTGAAACAATCCGATCCGTTTTTGCAGAACATGCCTCTTGAGTCGCTTTCGAAATCGATTATCGGTACGGCTAGTAGCATGGGAATCAAAATTGTGAAGGATCTTGATTGAATTTGATTAAGGGAATTCAAAGTTTGGTTTTGAAATTGTTCAATAATGGCGTTGATTGTTGTTTATTCTGTTTCTAATGGTTTTGTTGTGTTGAATACAAGTTTAGTGGAAGAAAGTGATTATAATCTTATTGTTACTTAGCTGATAGATTTTTAATCAGTCAAATCTATGCTAATGGAGAGTATTAATTATGGTTATATGGCAAGGTTAATGTTTAGATTAGCAATATAATGTTAGTAATTGTTATGGTTAATTATGGTTATGATTAGCAATGAGATTTGTTCTCTCTTGGGTTAGAAGATAGGTAGGAAAATAAACTAGTTGTAACCATGGTTATTAGTATCCTATGAAACACATAAGTTGTATTGTTGTGATTTGAAACAAAATTAGACAGGTAATTTGAATCATAATATGAATTATAGTTGTCTTTTAGTTTAGTGATTTGTGAAAAAGTGGTTTTTGACCTAGCATTTGAGGCGGGTATATATAGTCATCCATGACCATATTCTAGGTCTTGATTCACACGAATCAGCTCCACTAGGGAGCGTGGTGGGTGACTAGTCATCGACATGTGTTTGGCATTGTTGAATCTAATTTATGTTTTCTTCGGGCACCTGATGTGGTCATAAGTGAATGGACCGAGTTTGTTAATATCGAAGTGGTTGAGAAAAGGCATAACAATTCGGAAAAGAAAAGCTCTAAAATGAAGGAAGAGGAGAGAAAAAAACTAATTGTAGGAATGTGGGTTTTAAGTGATATATTCATCAAGTTTCTGCAATGCAACAGGTTGTTAAGTACTAAAAAGAACTTGGTAGTTTGTGCATGGAGAACTTAGAGGCTAGCAAGAAAAAACAGATTTGTGTTGTCTACAATAGTTCGCATCTTGTTTAAAATCTCAAGCTCAGATGTTATATCAGAAGAAAAATTCAAAATTTGTTTCAAAATTTAGACCGTTTGTTCTTAATCAAACAGCCGAGATGGAGACAATCAGGGAACTCCCTATAAAGTTAAGGAGTACATCGTTTTCTCATGCTAAAGGAAAACAACACTTTGGCTAAAAATGACATTCCACAAGGGAGGGTCTACCATCCAAGATAAAATACAGACCAATATAAACCTGTCTTTTGTCCAATTCCTTTTCCTACAAAAATCAAATGGATATTCATTTCTTTCAAGATTTTCACCAACCAACTCTTAAAGCATAATTGGAAGTTTGCATTTTACATCAGTTATCACTTTCATGACAAGATGACCAGAAAATGACAAGAACTAATAGCAATTAACCAACTTTTAAAAGAAATTTTTTGCTTTTCAACTCTGATTTGGGCATGAGATAATAACGAGATAATAAGCACAACTCAGTTTCTGATATAAGCTAGCTTGAACATTCTATTTACAAACCAAGTAAAACATACAGCAGCAAGCTAAAAACTATGTTACACCGAAGTCATCATCCCGAAATGTGGACATCAAAAGCATGCTGAAATTAGATGACAAGCTGATCGATTGCACACACAAACAAACAGGAGATTCTAATATACAGTTAAGCTACGGCATATCATGATCAAAGTTAGTTTCTAATCAGTTTAGTTGGAGCGAGCTGATTCTGAAAGGGACTGTTCATTAACAGTTTCGCAGGGCTCACATGTTGGTTCTGTTGCAAAGACGGCGGCGGGCTCAACAGTCCTTCATCCTCGGTAATACGAAAAAGAGTAACTTGCAGCACGACATCCTTCGTTTCAACCAGCTCAAACACGCACACATCGCCTTCTCCTAAATTGTTCTCTAACGAAAATTCAAACCATCCTTGGCTTAACTTAGCTCTACCGCTTTTATAAAGACAACGAACCGGCCACTGTCTCCCGTCAGAGATTTGAAGTTTGATAATTCCGGAAACGCCGTTCAAATTCTTCTCTGCGAAGCAAGATGGTAGATACTGGAAACAAAATAAAATTAGTATGCAAGATCAAATTGTCAAAGAAAACAAAAACAAAACAAAACAAAAAACTGCGTTGGATTCAACAGATCACCATTATGCATCCCCTATATAAATAGGAGGGTCGCAGGACGACTCGACAGAAAGGATTAGATGGTTCAAATGCTTTTGCTGCATTGATAGCCTTTTCTCTTTCTTCAGCTGTCGCAGTTCTTTTCCTTGCAGATGCACTTTCATAAAACCTATTGCGCATTTCTACCTCATCTTCGTGTTCACAAGGAGGTTCGTGAACATCTGCATTTTCAAAATAATTTTTTGATTATAAATTTCAACTTAGATAACAAGATCAGAGAAAGAAAACCGAGTTTTAAACGATAACTAGGACCTGACTTCCGCTTCTTTGTCGCAGTTTTTTTAACCTTTTCATCAGTGGCCGCACGCAACTTCACCTCTTCAGTAGACTTTTTAAACTCGACTACGTTAAACTGGAGACCTATATCTCGGGTCAAGTGGCTGTCTATTGAATTGGAACTTCTAGAGGAAGGAGTATTCCCACTTTCTCCCCAGTTTATGCTATTAAGTTTAGATCCATTAAACAGATTCTGCAGCGCTGGAGGCGAACGAGACTTGCCAGGCGTGAATTTATCAGCTGCTCCAGAAACATTTTTGTTTTGAAATGGGCTAGGAGTAAGGTTCCTCGGAGACAAATTGAGGATTTCAATTGAATCTTCATCTTCCATTTCTTCGAAAATTTTAAGACGCTTTGCAACAAGAGACCCTTCGTTCCTGCTTTGTGCAGGTGATTGATAGTTAATCTCAGAAGTAGCCAAACAAAAAATATTAACATTGAAAGACGACTTTCCTTCGTATCTGAATAGCAACAAGTATCCAACCCCGACGGAATAGTTTTGAACAAACTCATGCCAGCCATTGAGAAACCAAAATTTCTTGTCTTCCTTTTTCAATCCTACACGCCACACACTTCCGTCAGGAACCGTGAGAGTAACAATCGGAGAAATATCGCCCCCGTATTTCCTCACAAAATCATCTGGAAGCCTCTGCAATTCACAAATCAAGTTAGGTTCCAAATACTTGTAATTTTGCCATAATGATATCAAAAAAACACCAACTCATTTCAAAGAGTGTGATACATAGTAGATCTCTAAGACAAAATACACTAAAAAGTTTACTTTTTAGATACATCGAATCAAATATATAAAGTACAGACCAAATATATTGTTTACTCAATGAATCTAAAAAATATATTTTGTCTTCGTATCTTCTAACATCCTAAGACTTCGACCCTAAAATCTTTGTCACATCTTTCATCAAACTTTCTTTCACTTCATCAAAACTCTCATAAACTCAAGAATAACCAGCCACTCCAAAAATAGATAAATAAATAAGCCATGCAAAAATTCAACTAGGAAAAAAAGTAAAAATAAACAACACTTGAATTATTGAGAGAAAATTTAGGTATACCAGTTGCTTAGCTTGGAGAGTGGAGGGTAGAACAAGCTTGTGGAATGAAGGACAAGGCATTTTCCGACGGTGAAAAAAAAAAACCAAAACCTTAAAACATTTGATGATGACCCTTTGAATAAAAGTTGAAAGCTTTGAACTCTAGTTAACTCATTTTTCAGATCTACTTCACCATCACTAGCGATACCCTTTGCATTTTGCAACTTTCTCAGCTTTTTTTGACTAAAACAATGGTTTTTACTTTTTGAAGGCTTATAAAAAAACCCACCAAAGAAAAAAAGACATCAACTTGGCCTCATAACGAGTTGGTGACTCGGTGAGTCAGTACAAAAACAGAGGTTTTCCAAGTTTGGATTTTTCAAGCAACTTTCTTATTTCCATTTTTATAAACCCCACTTTTGTTGTTTCCGTTTGGAATTTGGAACAGAGTAAGTCTTTGTTTATAAAAATAATGTTATTTTCCTTTTCTTTCTTCTGTCTCTTTCACAATCAAATCAATATTTAAATTTATTTTGTAGGAAAAGAATGTACGTTTATTTTGTACTCCTATTTGTGATTTTTTTTAAAAATAATCAACTTTTTTTAAAAAAATAAAAAATTATCAAAAATTTAAAAAAATATATAAAAATAATCAGTTTTAGAGGAGGATGCGCCAAAATACCCTAAGCATGAGGAGGAAGCGCCAATAACGTTGACGCATGCATTGGGCTCCTCATGAGGAGGCGCCAATGTTATTGGCGCATGCATTGACCTTCATGAGGAGACGCCAATGCTCCTGGCGCCTAAGTGTAATGTGGTGTATGCGCCAATTCATCTGGCGCATACACCCCTTGTATTTATTATTATTATTTTTTTAATTTTAATTTTGTTTATTTAATAAATAAAAAATAGTAATGGAAAAAAATTTATTCATGTTGTAATAATTGGTTACATTGTACTGACGATAAACTAATTCCCGACCCGATTATAACATCCCCCTGTTCCACATCCAAGTGTGTTAGTTTGTCTCCGAGGTCTCCCACGATTTTCTTGAGGTGTTTAAGGTCTTTGTGTGCTGACCTGATCGAGCGATGCCTGGTGGGAAGTTCCGGCGGTATTTGACAGATGTGTCATCATTTGTTCTCAATATTCTGAGGGGCTCTGGCCAACAACGCTTCCGTAATGGAGTTCGGTGCCCATGTCATCGTAGTTAGATCGTTGGGGTTGGGTGGATTAGGGACGGTATAGTTGTCCAAATTGGGCCATTGAGTCGTTTTGGAAACGAAGCAATGGTTCCTGGGGCGTACTATAGTTAAACAATGGTTGGGTGTTATGTTGATGAGATGTTTGAGTGGTCATTGGTGGGGGGCTACGATGAAGTGACCCATATGAATCATCTGGGCTATAGACGATTGTGGTTGCGGGGTTTGATTCTTGGTATTATGTTTGGGTGGGTGGTATGAATGGATTGAGACGTTGAATGGTTGGTTGTTGGGTGGATGACATGAACGGGTTGCGAGGTTGGGTGTTTGGTTGTTGTGTGTATGTGGTAGGTTGATGTTGTGTGGTTGGTTGTTGGGTTTGAGTGGGTTCACATTGGTGTTGGATAGGGAATTATTGTGGGGCGTACGATGACGAAGCAAGTTGGCGTGGATCCATCAAATACCGCGGTTCAGATACAAATTGTTGAGTTGTCACCGACCTAAACCATGCCATATATTATTGAGTGGTCTTGCACCATGGATGACTGGTTCGTTTAAGATGTGTTGTTGTCGATTCCTCAATTGACGACACAACTCTTTTGCAAAGTCTCTCCAGTCAGAATAATCCCATTGTACATCAACCATTTTTTGATGTCAATTCCCCAAACACGTGGGAGCTTCTAGAATCTGTTGTAGCATGCCGAACTGCAGTTTGACCCGGTCACTCTGGTGCATTTCCACCGTAGTGAATCAGATAATCGGTGTCTTCGTTGTCCAAATTGCAACATCGTCATGGTTCACATCATGATCAAGACCCAGATATGGCCTCCAGATAAACTGTAAAAGAATACGAAACGATTAGATGAAAAATAATTTGATAAGTATTTTTATATTAAAATATAGTTGTGTATGAGTATTACATCGTCATGTCCAATGTGGTCCAATAGATTGCGATAGACTACAATAGCGTGTTTCAGACACCTATTGTAGTTTATCCCCCTTACTGACCATCTTAGATAAAAAAAAGTGAAAAATATTATTTACTTTTAATTATAATATAAAATATAATTAACTAAATGGTAAAGTGTTAGACTTACTTGGTTGCAAATGGGAACACGAATGAGCGCTCGTTTATCGGGGCGAGCGACGACATTCTTGACCAACCCCAAGCTTGTAGCAAATACGCACATGAAAGAAAAGTACAAATATTCTTTTTTGCAGTTTTACACATTGCACTATATAGATGTGTCAACACAGCTGAACCCCAACTATATGTGTTTACCTTATTAATGTTGCGTAACAAAGGTAAATACATAATATTTACAGAATTACCTGTACTTTCTGGAAACAAAAAATTACCAAATAAAATCATAATATAACATCGAGCTTTAATTTTTTTTTCTCGTACTCGGTTGAATCTTCGGACAATACTATACTGGCATAATATTGTTTAAGGTATTTTAAATTTATACTTTGCCCCCTTGCTTGACCGGATGTCTCTCCCTCAGTTTCACCGTCTATCAAAGGGGCACCCAATAATTCATCAGATAGAGTTGTCTTGGTTAACTCTATCATTCATGGCTTTTCCATCTATGCGGAGACCCAACAACATGTATGTAACACCCCGATAAAATAAGATAATTATTTAAATTGAGTTAATAATATATTTATTAATTTAATTAAATAATTGGAATTATTATTATTATTGGAATAATAATTATTGGAATATTATTGGGATTATTATTATTGGATTATTTTGTTATTATTGGAATAAAAGTATAAATCAGTAAAAAGGTTCCATTTGGTAAAAAGAGTTATTTTTCACGTGAAAAGGGAAAAGAGGCAGAAAAGTGGAAAAGGGCAAAGAAAGCCAGAGAACAAGGGTTGAAGGAAGGAAAAGCTTGAAGCTCAGAGATTTGCCGGATTAACTCAGGTAAGGGGGGTTTATCGTCGATTAATGGGTATTATGGGATAATATGTCATGGGTAGTGATAAACCATTGATTTACCTCTGATTGGAATAATTATGCTGAAAATTGTGAACTCTTTGGATGAACGAAATTGGGTTACAATTGAAGGAAATTCGTAAGAATTAGATGCAATAGTGTTAGAAATTGTGAGATCGAATAGGTTATGATTCGTGTTAGATGATATGAACGATTATTGTGAAAAATTGGACTGTGGAAGGTTGAATTGGATAGATCTCGTAGCAGAGAAAGCCATAGCAGATCTGGAAGTCTGGTTTCTGGTCATACGCGTATGGCACTAGGCAATACGCGTATGAGATGGCATGGTACGCGTATGGCACTAGGCAATACGCGTATGGATGAGGAAGATGATGTTTTGAACGTAGTTTGGTCTCTGTTGGTACGCGTATGGGGAAGTGGTACGCGTAGCATACGCGTATGAGATGGTGTTACGCGTATGGGATTTGGCTGAGGAATGGGCCATACGCGTATGGGACTAGGCAGTACGCGTATGGGTAGACTTGTGATTTTTCTGTGCTGTTGTTGTGCAGTTTTTGGTTGTTCAGCTGAGTAATGTGATTTAGCTGATGTAGGATATATTAGGGAACATTTCCCCGTTGTTTTGAGTAGTATAGGTATTAGTAGAGTGTGCTAATACTGTGGTTGTTATTTGGCATGATATGATATGCTTATGTGATAAAATACTGATGATGTGTGATGGTATGCATGATGCTGTGAATGTATCAGTTATGTGTGCATTTGTGAATAGAGTGTTTTATGGCTTAGAGTGTGAGCATATATCTATTCTTGAATTGTTGTTGATGATGTAGCATTGCTAGGTGATTAGCATGCATGTTATGGCCTTTATGGTGGTAGCTAATTCCCATGGTGAGGAATTAGTGATGAGTTAGTGTGAATTGTTGTTGATGTTTGCATGCTAGGTGATTTAGCGTGCATAGCATGGCCCTTGGGGTGGTAGCTAATTCCCATGGTGAGGAATTAGTGATGTGAGTCACTAGGTCTCAAATGAGTGGAACTAGTGAGCTTGGTAGCCGTACCTGGATTTGGTCGGTGAGGTTGAACTATATGTTCACGAATAGTCGGTACCGCATGCATGGAGTCTCATTGCATAATATATGTATGTATGGCGTATAATATGAATGGATGTATTCCAATATTATACGTGTGTTTTATGGTTGTTTTGAGTTTGAGTATGATGATGGTGATGATTATGAGTTGATATTGCCGTTGCTGAATATGTGTAATCTGATTAGGGTAATGATATGTGTTATATTACTTAGCATTACATGATATTTTATAATGCTTATTATATCGATTGAAGGACTCACCCTTACAACTATGTTTTCAGGTAACGGGCAGTGATTGAATAGAAGCTAGTCCTGGGAGTCTAGTGTAGTCCTTAGTGGGTCATGCTCTGGTAGATGTAACATCAGGATGGGATGTTTACTATGTTTTCTTTTGGTTGTTGAACAACTTTACATGTAATGTAGTACATGATTTGAATGTTGTTATTTCGTATCCGCTGTGAATTATGCAAAAGTGTCTTATTTTAATTAATCAAATGAGCATGACAGGATATTTTGATGATTGGTGTGAAGTGATTGTGTGACACCCTTCAGGGCATAATTACTCTGATTGATATTTTATTATTTTAAATTAAATATTTGGGGGTATTTTAGAAGGGTGTTACATTAGTGGTATCAGAGCATAGTCGGTCGAGTCGAGTCGTAATTATTCTGTTTCCCCTGTACGGGATAGGTGTTGTGTAACCCTATCAGTACTTATTGTTTTAGCTTGTTGGGTTTTCAGAATAGAGATGGCTGGAAGAGGTAGAGATGATGCTGCAATTGCCGAGGCTCTGGGTATGCTAGCTGGAGTACTTGGAGGAAATCCGAATGTTGTGGGATTGGGAGCTGCTCGTCAACTGAGTGAGTTCCAGAAGAACCATCCTCCAATGTTCAAGGGAGCATACGATCCAGATGGTGCTCAGAAGTGGTTGAAGGAGATCGAGAGGATCTTCCGAGTGACTGAGTGTGCCGATAACCAGAAGGTCAGGTTCGGTACGCATATGCTGTCAGAGGAAGCAGATGATTGGTGGGTTGCTACCCGCACTGAGTTGGAATCTGCTGGGAATGCTGAGATCACTTGGGCTGTATTCAGAGAGAGATTTCTGAGGAAGTACTTTCCAGAGGATGTCAGAGGAAAGAAAGAGATAGAATTCTTGGAATTGAAACAGGGTAACAGGTCTGTTACTGAGTATGCTGCTAAGTTCACAGAGCTGTCAAAGTATTACACTCCCTATAACGAGGCTACTGGGGAATTTTCGAAATGTGTGAAGTTTGAGAACGGGTTACGTCCCGAGATTAAGCAGGCTATTGGGTATCAGCGGATTAGAGTGTTTTCCGATTTGGTTGACTGTTGCAGGATTTTTGAACAGGATTCCAAGGCTAGAGCAGAGAGCTATCAGCAAAGGGTTGATAGGAAAGGCAAGAATCAGAATGATCGTGGGAAACCGTATGCAGCTGACAAAGGTTTCCAGAGACAGAGTGGGATGAAGAGGCCTAGTGGGGGAGACTCCAGTGCTCCTGCTAAGTGTTACAGATGTGGTCAGGCTGGACATCGTTTCCATGAGTGTACCAGTGCTGAGAAGAAGTGTTTCAAGTGTGGAAAAGGTGGTCACTTGGCTGCAGAGTGTCGGTTGAAGACTATGACTTGTTTCAACTGTGGAGAAGTGGGTCATATCAGTCCACAGTGTCCTAAGCCGAAGAAGGAGAATCAGTCGGGAGGCAAGGTCTTTGCTTTATCGGGTTCTGAGACTTCTGCAGATGATCGTTTGATCCGAGGTACGTGTTATATTAATGGCTTTCCTCTTGTAGCTATTATTGACACAGGTGCGACTCATTGCTTTATATCTTTGGATTGTGCTGTGAAACTTAAGTTAGAAATATCTGAGATGCTTGGAAGTATGGTGATTGATACTCCTGCGAAGGGTTCAGTGACTACTACTTCAGTTTGTTTGAATTGCCCTTTGAGTATTTTTGGTAGAGACTTTGGGATGGACCTAGTGTGTCTTCCACTAGTGCAGATCGATGTTATCTTGGGTATGAACTGGTTGGTGTTTAACCGAGTTTCTATCAACTGTTTTGATAAGACTGTGATCTTTCCTGAGATTGAGGAAGGAAAGAGTTTGTTTCTATCAGCAAGGCAGGTGAATGAGGCAGTAGCAGATGGGGCAAAATTGTTTATGCTGTTAGCGACTTTGGAGGCTAAAGATAAACTGGCGATTTGCGATCTAGCTGTGGTGTGTGATTTTCCTGATGTGTTTCCTGAAGAAGTGAATGAATTACCACCAGAGCGTGAAGTTGAGTTCTCGATTGATTTGGTACCTGGTACTAGGCCGATATCGATGGCTCCGTACCGTATGTCTGCTGTTGAGTTAACTGAATTGAAGAGTCAGTTGGAAGATCTGTTGGATAAGAAATTTATTCGTCCGAGTGTGTCACCGTGGGGTGCACCAGTGTTATTGGTTAAGAAGAAAGAAGGTACTATGAGGTTGTGTGTGGACTACAGGCAACTGAATAAAGTGACGATCAAGAATCGATATCCTTTGCCGAGGATTGATGATTTGATGGATCAGTTGGTTGGTGCGAGTGTGTTCAGCAAAATAGATTTGAGATCTGGGTATCATCAGATACGTGTGAAAGCTGAGGATATTCAGAAGACTGCTTTCAGAACAAGGTATGGACATTATGAGTATTCTGTAATGCCTTTTGGTGTGACTAATGCGCCTGGAGTATTTATGGAGTATATGAATAGGATTTCCATCCGTACCTAGACAAGTTTGTTGTGGTGTTTATTGATGACATTTTGGTGTATTCGAAATCTGAAGAAGAGCATGCTGAGCATTTGAGAGTGGTGTTAGGAGTTCTACGAGAAAAGAAGTTATTTGCTAAACTATCCAAGTGTGAATTTTGGTTAGAAGAGGTTAGTTTTCTTGGACATGTGATTTCAAGAGGTGGTGTTGCTGTTGATCCTTCTAAGATAGAAGCGGTATCTAAGTGGGAAGCTCCGAAGTCGGTTTCTGAGATAAGAAGTTTTCTTGGACTTGCAGGTTATTATAGGAAGTTCATTGAAGGATTTTCTAAGTTGGCGTTACCGTTGACGATGTTGACCAGAAAGGGGCAAGCGTTTGTTTGGGACTCAAAATGTGAAGAAGGTTTCCAAGAGTTAAAGAGAAGGTTAACTACTGCTCCTATTCTGATATTACCGAGTCCGTCGGAACCATTTGAGGTTTACTGTGATGCTTCATTGTTGGGTTTGGGTGGTGTGTTGATGCAGAATAAGCAGGTTATAGCTTATGCTTCGAGACAACTGAGGGTTCATGAGAGGAACTATCCGACGCACGATTTAGAGTTGGCAGCCGTGGTATTTGTTCTGAAGTTATGGAGACATTACTTGTACGGGTCAAGATTTGAGGTTTTCAGTGACCATAAAAGTTTAAAGTATTTGTTTGATCAGAAAGAGCTGAATATGAGACAGAGGAGATGGTTAGAATTTCTGAAGGATTATGACTTTGGTTTGAATTACCATCCGGGTAAAGCAAACGTGGTGGCTGATGCATTGAGTCGGAAATCATTGCATATGTCTATGTTAATGGTTAAGGAATTGGATTTAATTGAGCAGTTTAGAGACTTGAGTTTGGTGTGTGAGAGTACTCACAATAGTGTTAAATTGGGAATGTTGAAGTTAACGAGTGGTATTCTGGATGAGATTAGAGAGGGTCAGAAATCCGATGTGCTTTTGGTTGATAAGTTGACTCTAGTGAATCAAGGTCAAGGTGGTGAATTCAGAGTTGATGAGAGTGGTGTTTTGAAATTTGGTAATCGGGTGTGTATTCTGGATGTTACCGAACTTAAGAAGAGTATCCTGGAGGAAGGACATCGTAGTGGCTTGAGTATTCATCCTGGAGCTACGAAGATGTATCATGATTTGAAAAAGTTATTTTGGTGGCCGGGAATGAAAAGAGAAATTGCGAGTTTTGTTTATTCTTGCTTGACTTGTCAGAAGTCAAAGATTGAGCATCAGAAGCCGTCTGGGCTAATGCAACCGTTGGCTATTCCAGAGTGGAAGTGGGATAGTATCAGTATGGATTTTGTTTCTGGTTTACCGAGGACAAATAAGAATTTTGAAGCTATTTGGGTGATTGTTGACAGATTGACGAAATCGGCTCATTTCATTCCGATCAGAATGGACTATCCGTTAGAGAGATTAGCCGAGTTGTATATTGAGAAGATTGTAAGTTTGCATGGTATTCCGTCGAGTATTGTTTCGGACAGAGATCCTAGATTTACATCGAAGTTCTGGGAAGGTTTGCAGAGGGCTTTGGGAACTAAGCTGAGATTGAGTTCTGCATATCATCCGCAGACGGATGGTCAGACTGAGAGGACGATTCAGTCACTAGAGGATCTTTTGAGGGCTTGTGTTTTGGAAAAGGGAGGTGCTTGGGATTGTTATTTACCTTTGATTGAGTTTACCTACAACAATAGTTTTCATTCGAGCATTGGTATGGCACCGTTTGAAGCTTTGTATGGTAGGAGATGTCGGACACCTTTATGTTGGTATGAGTCCGGTGAGAGTGCTGTGATTGGACCGGAGATTGTTCAACAAACTACGGAAAAGATTAAGATGATTCAGGAGAAGATGAGGATTGCTCAGAGTCGTCAGAAGAGTTATCACGACAAGAGGAGGAAGTCACTTGAGTTTCAAGAGGGAGATCATGTGTTTCTTCGTGTTACTCCGATAACTGGGGTTGGTCGAGCTTTGAAGTCGAAGAAGTTGACACCTCGATTTATTGGTCCTTATCAGATTTTGGAGAGGATAGGGGAAGTAGCCTATCGTATCGCTTTACCGCCGTCACTTGCAAATTTACATGAGGTTTTTCATGTGTCTCAGTTGAGGAGGTACATTCCTGATCCGTCGCATGTGGTCCAAGTAGATGATGTACAGGTGAGAGATAACCTGATTGTTGAAACATCACCTATGAGGATCGAGGATCGAGAGTTGAAGCAGTTGCGGGGTAAAGAGATTGCTTTGGTAAAGGTAGCTTGGGGCGGACCAGCAGGTGGCAATGTGACTTGGGAACTTGAGAGTCAGATGAAGGAGTCTTATCCTGAGTTATTCACTTGAGGTATGTTTTCGAGGACGAAAACTCTTTTAGTGGGGGAGAGTTGTAACACCCCGATAAAATAAGATAATTATTTAAATTGAGTTAATAATATATTTATTAATTTAATTAAATAATTGGAATTATTATTATTATTGGAATAATAATTATTGGAATATTATTGGGATTATTATTATTGGATTATTTTGTTATTATTGGAATAAAAGTAGAAATCAGTAAAAAGGTTCCATTTGGTAAAAAGAGTTATTTTTCACGTGAAAAGGGAAAAGAGGCAGAAAAGTGGAAAAGGGCAAAGAAAGCCAGAGAACAAGGGTTGAAGGAAGGAAAAGCTTGAAGCTCAGAGATTTGCCGGATTAACTCAGGTAAGGGGGGTTTATCGTCGATTAATGGGTATTATGGGATAATATGTCATGGGTAGTGATAAACCATTGATTTACCTCTGATTGGAATAATTATGCTGAAAATTGTGAACTCTTTGGATGAACGAAATTGGGTTACAATTGAAGGAAATTCGTAAGAATTAGATGCAATAGTGTTAGAAATTGTGAGATCGAATAGGTTATGATTCGTGTTAGATGATATGAACGATTATTGTGAAAAATTGGACTGTGGAAGGTTGAATTGGATAGATCTCGTAGCAGAGAAAGCCATAGCAGATCTGGAAGTCTGGTTTCTGGTCATACGCGTATGGCACTAGGCAATACGCGTATGAGATGGCATGGTACGCGTATGGCACTAGGCAATACGCGTATGGATGAGGAAGATGATGTTTTGAACGTAGTTTGGTCTCTGTTGGTACGCGTATGGGGAAGTGGTACGCGTAGCATACGCATATGAGATGGTGTTACGCGTATGGGATTTGGCTGAGGAATGGGCCATACGCGTATGGGACTAGGCAGTACGCGTATGGGCAGACTTGTGATTTTTCTGTGCTGTTGTTGTGCAGTTTTTGGTTGTTCAGCTGAGTTATGTGATTTAGCTGATGTAGGATATATTAGGGAACATTTCTCCGTTGTTTTGAGTAGTATAGGTATTAGTAGAGTGTGCTAATACTGTGGTTGTTATTTGGCATGATATGATATGCTTATGTGATAAAATACTGATGATGTGTGATGGTATGCATGATGCTGTGAATGTATCAGTTATGTGTGCATTTGTGAATAGAGTGTTTTATGGCTTAGAGTGTGAGCATATATCTATTCTTGAATTGTTGTTGATGATGTAGCATTGCTAGGTGATTAGCATGCATGTTGTGGCCTTTATGGTGGTAGCTAATTCCCATGGTGAGGAATTAGTGATGAGTTAGTGTGAATTGTTGTTGATGTTTGCATGCTAGGTGATTTAGCGTGCATAGCATGGCCCTTGGGGTGGTAGCTAATTCCCATGGTGAGGAATTAGTGATGTGAGTCACTAGGTCTCAAATGAGTGGGACTAGTGAGCTTGGTAGCCGTACCTGGATTTGGTCGGTGAGGTTGAACTATATGTTCACGAATAGTCGGTACCGCATGCATGGAGTCTCATTGCATAATATATGTATGTATGGCGTATAATATGAATGGATGTATTCCAATATTATACGTGTGTTTTATGGTTGTTTTGAGTTTGAGTATGATGATGGTGATGATTATGAGTTGATATTGTCGTTGCTGAATATGTGTAATCTGATTAGGGTAATGATATGTGTTATATTACTTAGCATTACATGATATTTTATAATGCTTATTATATCGATTGAAGGACTCACCCTTACAACTATGTTTTCAGGTAACGAGCAGTGATTGAATAGAAGCTAGTCCTGGGAGTCTAGTGTAGTCCTTAGTGGGTCATGCTCTGGTAGATGTAACATCGGGATGGGATGTTTACTATGTTTTCTTTTGGTTGTTGAACAACTTTACATGTAATGTAGTACATGATTTGAATGTTGTTATTTCGTATCCGCTGTGAATTATGCAAAAGTGTCTTATTTTAATTAATCAAATGAGCATGACAGGATATTTTGATGATTGGTGTGAAGTGATTGTGTGACACCCTTCAGGACATAATTACTCTGATTGATATTTTATTATTTTAAATTAAATATTTGGGGGTATTTTAGAAGGGTGTTACAATGTACATGTCCTCAAGTGTGACGGTACACTCACCAATCAGAAGGTGAAATGTGTGGGTCTCGGGTCTCCACCGCTCCAACAATGCAAGAATGAACTTGTAGTCCACCGAGTACGAAACAATGTTGAGTAGATTTCCAAATCCACATCCTCTAATATATGGTTCTATTAAAGGATCGTGGGGTACATATTCATGTACACGACATCTAAAACGCTTCAAATTCTAATAACAAAAAAGTAAGAAATGCAATAAGAAGAAGAAATACATAATCAACAAAGACAACTCTGTACGAAGTAAGAAAAACATATATAACAAAGGTATACGACTTAAAACGGAATAAGTAAAAAGAGAGAGATAACATACAAAAGCCGAGATATTCTCGAGTGTTCCTTTGTGTTCATCACCCATAGTCAAAAAAGACATGATTTGATGTTGCAGAGCTTGAGTGTGGTAGAGAAATAGTATGGCAAATAAAGATTATAGATAAGTAGTGTTGGAGATGATTTGATATTGTTGATATGAAAGTCTATTTATAGAAGAATGAGTTAGTAGGTTTTCAACCTAAGAAGAATGAGATTGGTTGCATGCAATGGTAAAAGTAGATAATGGAATGACAAAATGCAGACTACCCTTAGCCTTTGTCTTTGTCCTAGGCGCATGCATGTGAAGAATCACATGCAAGGAAGATGCGCCCTTCCTCTTGCCGTCTGCATGTGATTCTTCACATGAAAGGAATGGGCGCCCTTCCTCTTGGCGCCAAAGTGTAGGCAATGGGAAGGGTGCCCTTCCTAATGGCGCCTTAGTGTATTTGAAGTGAAGGGGCGCCCTTCCTCTTGGCTCCCAAGTTGCTCTATGGCGCCTAGGGAATAGGCGCTTGTTAGGAATATTAGGGCTCAGAGATTCCTTGCTTCATAGATTCCCTGGGCGCATGTGTGTTCTTGTCATTCTTGTCACTGCATGTGGATTCTTTTCACTGCATGCATGGTCAAGTCTATACAGACAAACCAAGTGATCCATGCGTTTAATGTTTGTGTTATTTAGGTTGTGCAGATAAACAACTTAGCAATGCATTCAATTCCAGTAAAGAAACTTAGATTTTTAATATTTGAACAAAATGTCTTCCACACAACATTACATGATCAATGCCCATGTCGAAGGTGAAATATTTGATCATGAGTTGTTCGGTTTTTGTTTTCGAAACACAGAGGTAACTCGGTTTACAATAAATCGACGATCAAATTTTTCACATCTGAAACAAAGAATAGAAAAGAAATTGCAGGGCAGTAATGTGGGTCAAATCATCTATAAAAATCCAGTTTGGTTTGCAGAAAACTAAGTAAAATTTTATCAGAAGAAGATTCGAGATGATAACGATGTTCAACATATATTTATCAGTCACGAACAATCCGGTTACAACGATATAGAGTTGTATATATTACCACATCAACAATAGGTGTCTCGGTTTATTGATCAGTCACAAGTGTTTTGTGAGACTGATGACGAACAAGCTGAGGTGAATGTTCCAGATGACGAAGAAGAAGAAGCTGAGATCATGGTTGACTCAATGGTAAACGCTGATGAGGAAGATGAGCCAATACCAGCAAGTCATGTATACTGTCCACCCTAACACATGACAAGGTTGAATTTGGGTTTCGATGAACCTTCATCAGATGTATGGTACAATCCTTATATGTAAATGCAAAGATCTTTGAAACAAGGAGACACATTTCGCACAAAAGAGGAATGTGTAAAAGCCATTAAGAAATTCCACATGTAACTATCAACTGATTTCAGAGTTGACAGAACTGACGCATTGAGGTATAAAGTTTATTGTCCGAATGAGCACTGCCTATTTAGGTTGTCAGCTTCGTACCGGAAAAGGAGCGAGTCTTGAGAGATTAGATCAATGGGTCCAAATCACACATGCATGTTGACAAACCCAATGCAGGATCATCGTAAATTAAGCTCTCAGCTAATATGCGATGAAATATTGTTTGTCATTGGCGACAATCCATCGTTAAAGGTGAGTACAAAATTTCGCATGTTAGGGTAGAGTACGAGTACACTCCATCATATAAGAAGGCACGAATAGAAAGGACAAAGGTTGTTGAAAAAGTGTTTGGCAATTGGGAGGAGTCTTACAAAATACCTATTGGCGCTAAAACAATATGCTCCCGAAACTATTGTCAAGTTGGAAACATTGCCCGCGTATACACCAGACGGTACGTGTGCTGTTGGAAATGGAATATTTCATCGTCTATTCTGGGCGTATCAACCATGTATCATAGGTTTTTCTTTCTGTAAACCAATTATACAAATTGATGGTACATGGTTGTACGGGAAATACAAAGGAACGTTACTGATGGCAGTGGCACAATATGGGAACATCAACATTTTTCCAACCGCCTTTGCCCTAGTTGAAGGGGAGACTGCTGAGGGATGAAGTTTTCTCCTAAGAAATCTCTGATTGCACGTTGCACCTCAGCCTAACTTATGTTTGATCTCCGACAGACACCTTTCAATCATCAGTGAATATAATAACATTGATAACGGTTGGCAAAATCCTCCCTCGATGCATGTGTTCTGTATTAGACATATTGCTCAGAATTTCATGTGGGAAATCAAAGATAAGTCGTTGTGGAAGAAGGTTGTCAATGCATGTTACGCATTATCAGAACCTTCTTTCAAACACTACCGCGAGGAAATAAGATTGTCAAACGAAGATGCAGTACGGTGGATCAATAGTATTCCATTAGAGAAGTGGGCTAGGGCATACGACAACGGTCAGCTTTGGGGCCACATGACAACAAATCTTGTGGAATCTATGAACTCTGTCTTCAAAGGCATTTGTAACCTACCTATAACCGTTTTGGTGCAGGCAATATATTTCAGGCTATGAGCGCTATTTGAAACCAGACGCTCAAAATGGAGTTCAGTGTTGCAATATGGACAGTTGCTCAATGAAATTCATTAGACATGAAGCTGCCAAAGCAAACACACACGTGGTTACGGTCTTTGATCGCACTAAAGGTTGATATAGTGTTGCCGAGTCCATGGATCACAACGAGGGCATGCCGATGGGACAATACAGAGTCGAACTTGATAGAGGTTGATGCGATTGCGGAAAGTTCCAAGCCTTTCGTACCCCCTGCTCCCGTGTAATTGCGGCATGCTCAAAGGTTCGAAGAGATTCATCCCACTTGCTATCTGAAGGTTACAAAGTCGTCAACCTTTCAAATGATTATAAAATTAGTTTTTCCGCAGTGGAAAAAGAGGATTATTGGCCATAATATCAAGGGGACATCGTCTGGCATAACAAAGTTATGCGAAGGAAGAAAAAAGGTCACCCAAATAGCACCCGGATTCGAACCGAAATGGATACGGTGAACAAAATGGTTAGACTATGTAGTTCATGCCGTCAGCCAGGTCACAATCATAATAACTGTCCTAGTGTTGGAACGAGCACAACCAGATAAATTGACATGTACCTCTATTGCAATATATGAAAAACTAAATTTATTTCATATTAGAAAATTGACATGTACCTCTATTGGTTTAAATTGACATGTACCTCTATTGCAATATAAGAAAATTGACATGTACCTCTATTGCAATATACGAAAGTACCATTACATAAACAGTAACACAAATAATTATAACAAATACAGTACAAAAACTATGCGATTACAACCATCAAAATAATTTTGAACATGTAATGCATCATCCTACAAGCGTCTTGGTCGGTCTTAATATCCATCCATTCGCGCACTTCTCCGTTTTGGTTGAACGTGGACACAAGCCATTGTATTCTTTTAATCCTTTCACCCTCTCCAATTTCTCCCTCTAACCAACTGTACAACGTCCGATTAAGACGTTCAAATGTATTTGTGTTCCAAAGTCGAATCTGTACCGGAGCCGCAACGACGGAAAATATTACATCAACATTTCGTTTCTGAATGTATGTAGACTTTGTTAAATCAGAGAAACTTGAAGGTGATGGTGGTTGAACTAGAGAAATTATGGTATTAGGAGATGAATTTGAGTGAAAAATATTGCATCCAAGGCGTGGTATTTATTGAGGGTGAACATCAAATGTATGCGCCAAGGGAACTGGCGCCCACATGACATCACATGCAGGTGCCAGAGGGATTGGCGCCCACACCATCCATTACACTTAGGCGCCAAGAGCATTGGCGCCTCCTCATGAGGGCCAATGCATGCGCCAATAGCATTGGCGCCTCCTCTTCATGCTTTGGGGGTGCGGCAATTCATCTGACACACCCTCTTGTAAAACTGGTTATTTTGGTATTTTTTTTGAATTATTGATTATTTTCGATTTTTTTTTGAAAAAACTGGTTATTTTAAAAAAAATCCCTATTTGTTAAAGGTAATCAATCTCATAAAAGGATTTTTTTTTTAAATAACTAATTTTTTAAAAAATATTTTCAAAATAATATTTTTTTCAAAAAAGTTCCAAAATAACCACATTTAAAAGAGGATGCGCCAGATGAACTGACGCGTCCCTAATAGACCAATAGAGGCGCCCAAGGCATTGGTAGTCTCATGAGGAGTCTCCAATGCCCTTGGCGCCTACATTGACCCTCATGAGGAAGCGCCAATGCCTCTGACGCCTGCATGATGCATGTGGTGTATGCGCCAATTCATCTAGTGCATACACCCTTGTATTTTATTTATTTATTTATCAAATAATAAGAATTAATGTAAACAAAAAAAGTATTCATGATATAATAAATGTTACATGAGATTGATAAAATTTTAATGACCGCCCCGATCGAAACGTCCACCTGTTCCACATCCAGGTGCATTAGTTTGTCTTCGAGGTCTCCCACGATTTTCCTGAGGTGTTTGGGGTCTTTGTGTGCTGACCTGATCGAATGATGGTTGGTGTGAAGGTCCGACGAAAGTTACAGCGGTATTTGACAGATGTGTCATCATTTGTTCCCAATATCCGGAGGGGTTCTGGTCAACGACGCTTCCGTAATGGAGTTCGATGCCCATGTCATCGTAGTTAGGTCGACGAGGTTGGATGGAGTGCGGACGGTATAGTTGCCCAAATTGGGACATTGAATCGTTTTGAAAATGAAGCAATGGTTCCTAGGGCGTACTATAGTTAAACAATGGTTATGTGTTTTGGTGATGAGATGTTTGAGTGGTCATTGGTGGGGGGCTACGATGAAGTGACCCATATGAATCATCTAGGCTATAGACGGTTGTGGTTGCAGCGTATGATTGCTGGTGGGTAGGGTTTGATTCTTGATTTTGTGGTTGGATGGGTGACATGAATGAATTGCGATGTTGGGTGGTTGGTTGTTGGGTGGATGACATGAACGAGTTGCGAGGTTGGATGTTTGGTGTCAACCTCTTCATGAGGGCCAATGCAAGCGCTAGAGGCATTGGCGCCTCCTCATGAGGCTACCAATGCAGGCGCCAATACATTGAACGCCTCCTCTTCATCCATATGGGATGCGCCGGTTCATCTGGTGCATCCTCTTTTAAATGTGGTTATTTTGGAAAAAAAATTGAAAAATTGGTATTTTGGAATTATTTTTCAAAAAGTTGGTTATTTTTTTAAAAAAATCCTCATAAAAGTATCATATTTAAGTAATACAAAGTTATAAGAAAATGGTTAAATTTATTAGTTTTAATAATAAAATTAAAATATCTTTATTAATTGTAATTAAAAGAGTAGTTAAATAAAATAAAAGTTTATAAATATGTGTATGGTAATGAAAAAATAATACTCATCCGTCTCATAAAAAAGGTCATATTTAAACAATGTATGATTCTTAAGAAAATGATTAAATACGTTGATTTTAGTGATAAAACTAATATCATTTACTATATTACCTCTATTAATTATAGTTAATAGAGTAATTGAAAAAAATAAAAGTTAATAAATATGGATATAATAGCGTAAAAATAATAATAATAAATGTTGTATTAGTATTGTAAATGGACAATTATATTAAAATAAGGAAAAAAATGCAAATGAGACACTTTTTATGAGATGGAAGAAGTAATAAATACTACATTAATATTGTAAAAGAACAATTATTTTGAGACAAAAAAAAATAAACGAAACACTTTTTATGAGATGGAGAGAGTAATTGGTACGTAATTATGGATGATTTTAAAATTAGACCGTAGTTCAATAAAAATAATATTTTTTTATTTAAGAGAAAATTAATTTTTTAAATTAATTGAATAATTAATATAAAAATAGTTTTAAATTTACCACAAAACAAAATAATAGTAATAACAAAATCAAATTCATTTTATTCCTTCTTTTACTATATTATTATACTAGATTCAAATAATAATAATAATAATAATAATAATAATAATAATAATAATTTTAAATTCAATAAAATAATAATGAAATAATTTTAACAATTATTAACGGATATGGATATCCATCATACATGTATCATTAATCACTATCTTTATTAGTTATCTAACGAGTAATTAAATAATCGTTAATTTTATCCGCAGATATCTAATAAGCCATCAAACTCTTACTCCTGAAGAATTTTATCTGCAAATATCGATGGATACATGTATTTTTGTCATTTCTAACATTATCATTTTTTAACTATAAGTTGTTTTGCAAAAAATAACACTAGTATGTCTTAAATTATAAGACACATTAATGTTTATTTTTCCTTCGATTAGCCGGTTCAGTGGGTTGAATACTGGTGGTGAAAAAAATGACTATCGTTTAATTGGTTTCAATCCAATATAAAAGGTGTGATTAAGTTAAATGACATTATTAAGTGGGATGCCTTTTGTGCAATGACTTGTTATTGTATGTTGATGTTAAGGAATACGGAGTTACACTTTGAGGATTTTACTATACTAGTGTGTCATATCCAGACTGCGATGAAGCGTGCAAAGGAGTATTATCGTGCAAATATGGCGAGTAAAATATCTTACATGTGTCTCATGTGGTTAGTTGGATATAATGGATACTATCAATGGAAGGATGGGTGAAACTCAACACAAATGGAGTTTGCAAGAGGGGAAGTGATAGTGCTTGTGGTGGTATACTTCAAAATAGTAATTGAAATTGGATGGGTTATTTTGATAAAACTCTTGGTATTTATAATGCGTATGTGGCAGAGTTATGGGAGGGTTGAAAGGTTTAAAACTTGTAAGACAATAAGGATATATAGCAATTGAGTTGAACTTTGATTCAATTATGGTCGTACAAATGATAAAGGCAAGAGAAATAGGGAGTGTTATAGGACTTTCGTTGATGTTGAACATTCAGAAGGTTTAGGAGTGAGATTGGAAAGTGATGATCTCATGCTCATATTTAGAAGAAAATTGATGTGCAAATACCTTGACGAATATGGGATGTGAATAAGATGGAAATATTTTGTTTTTTTAGACTTGCTCGAGTCCAATTGATTGCAAAAGAGGGTAAATCATCAACATTAAAATTACCTTATGGAGAGGTCCGTTTGATATCAAAAAACTGCTCAACAACAGTCAGATAAGTAGGGAATGTTGGGGTAAACCAAAAAAGTTTGGGCAAAGCCGGAGCTAAACATTGGCGAGGCAAGCGTCTTGTAGTAAGAGGGATAGTTATGAACCCTGTAGACCATCCACATGGGGGTGGTGAAGGGAGGATGCCAATTGGTAGAAAAAAACCCTAAACTCCTTGGGGCTATGCTGCACTTGGAAGAAGAACTAAAAAAAGGAATAAATATAGTGATAATTTGATTCTTCGTCGCCGTAGTAACTAGTGAGTGGAGCGTAGGGAAAATAGAATTTGTTTCTTCGTCTTTACAAAAGAAAAGAGCAATTTACTATGACATTATATGATTTTATTTATAAAAAAATTAAATATAAAATATAGGAGAAAAAAATCACTTTTTTACAAATTATAAGAGGAATAATTAACAATTATGACACGTTTACGGAAAAAAAATCCTTTAGTAGCAAATCATTTATTAAGAAAAATAAAAAAGCTTAACACAAAAGGAGAAAAGGCAATAATAAAAACTTGGTCCAAAAAATCTACCATTATAGGTATTTTTGGCTCATATTTCAGGATTCACTATTCAAGGTTAATTAATCTCTCTTTTTTCTCTTTTTTTTTGCATAAGCTCTCATTGTGATTAAAAATAAACAACATCATTTAAGATATTTGTACAAGAAATGTAAGAAAGTTGTCAAAATATATTATACTTATACTAAATTAACCTTATTAATTTGTTGAAATTAATTAACACAATACTAATAATTAAAGGATACATTTCAAAAGTAGTATTCTTTTTTACACTGAAAAGTGAGAATGACATTCATTTTGAAACAAATTTCATTTATTAATGTTCATTTTAGAAACTAAAAATAGATGTAGTTAGAGAACTGGACCTCTTCAATCGATGGTGTTGATCTCCAATAAGATGGCGTGAGGTGTAAATGTATGATTAGCACTCAAACGCCCAAGTTTGTTCAAAATTTAAGATGGGTGTAGTAAAAAATGGAGATCAGAAAAATGTACCTTGTTTTCTCATGTGAACTGATTTATACCTTGGGCCACATGGAGTGGATTTAATATGAATTGAGTCTTAGCAATTTGGACCTTTGACCGATGCAAAACAATTTCCTCAAGGCTTTGTTGGGCACTGAGTGAGCCCGAGAAGCCTTTAGTGATTTGGACGACCTTGAAAACATTGTTTGAGGTGAGCTAGACATGAAACATTTTGAGTCAATTGAAAAGGCCGTAGGGAACATGTGCACTAAATGAATTTTCATCATTGAAATGTTTTGTAGCCTTTTTTATGACACATGTGTTGGAAAAAAATTGGTTCTACATCTACAGTCCTTGAGTTTTTTATGATAACAAAGTATATAGAACATTTTGTACTCTAATAGTTTGTTGAGTGTGCAGAATCTGAATAAGAAAGATGTTGAATAAAGCATACTCTAAACAAGCTTGATGCTGGATAAAGAAAACTCTAAACAAGCCATATGCTGGATAAAGAAAACTCTAAACAAGCCAGATGCTGGATAAAACAGACTCTGAATAAGCCTGACGTTAAACAAAATAGACTCTGGAATCTAGATAGAAAGACCATAGACTCTAGATACATAGACTCTAGTCTCTGGATAGAGAGACTCTGGACTCTAGACATCATCAAAACCAAAGTTAGAATACAAAGAAGTTCTTAATTAAAGTCAACTCTGAATATCCTAGTCAAAGCTTCTAAAGAAAACAACTCAGATCTACTCTGATAAATTCAAGCCTCATTTTCACTAGACTCTAAAGTATATATTCAAGGCTTTAAACTTTGATCAAGCTTCAAATCATCTTTAAATACGAATCCAATGATTTACAGAATAATGATTGAAAGAATGATCAAGATCATTATTATGCTAAACCTCCAATTTTTATGGATAAAAGTTTGACTATTGAAAAGATAGAATCAAAAGTTTCTTTGTTGGATATGATGCAAATCTATGGGATATGATAACATATGGTTACACACATCCTATAAATTCAAATGCTGTAAAGCTTGAAAGAGATAAGATATATGAACAGCAAAAGAAGGACAACGAAAACCATCATAGATCAAGAAAAATATTGCTAAATTATATTTCCTATATTGAGTATGAAAAGATTACAAATAGAGACTTAGCTAAGTCTATACTTGATTATTTTAAAATGACTCATGAAAGAAATAAGCAAGTTAAGGAAAGTAAGGACTTAACTTTAATCCAGAAATATGAAGCTTTCAAAATGGAAGAAGATGAAACTATTGATGATATGTTCTCAAGGTTTTAAACTCTTGTGTATGGATTAAAAGTTTTGAATAAGGGCTACACCATTGTAGACCGTGTAAAGAAAATCATCAGAAGTAGACCAAAGAAAAGGAGGTTAATGGTAACAACACTCAAGGTGTCAAAGGATCTGAATAACACAACTCTGGAAGAGCTTATAAGCTCTTTAAGAAGTTATGAGATCAAGCTAGAAAAGGATGAGCCCTAAAGGAAATGGAAGTTTATGGCGCTGAAGTCTAAAGGCAGATCTAAAAAGACTAAATCTCTTCAAGCTGAAGAAGAAGAAGAGTCTGAAGAAGGTTTTGATGAAGAGGACGAGTTGTCTCTATTGTCTATAAGGGTCAACCATCTCTAGAAACAAATACAAAATAAGTCCAGAGGCTATAGAAGAACAGGTGGACGCTTTGAGTCAACCTTTAGGCAGAGAAAGTTTGAAGTTGACAAACAGGTTATTTGCTTCGAGTGCAAAGAGTCAGTTCACTACAAAAATGAGTGTCCTAAGCTCAAGAAAGACAAGCCTAGGAAGAAATTCTTTAGAGAGAAGAAGAAAATGGCTAATGGAAATATGGGATGACTCTGACTCTTTTGAGGATGACTCTGAAGAAGAGTAAGCTAAGATGGTATTGATGGCTAGCATTGAAGCCTCTAAATCAGAATCAGATTCAGACTCTAAAGAGGTATTTTCTCATCTAACTCAATCTGAATTTGAATTAGATTTAGTTGAAATTCTTGAAAAGATCAGAAACTCCATAAAAGATACAAGAATCTGAAACAAATTCAGGCAACTAATTTTGGATCCCATAGTGAGCTGGTAAAAGAAAATTTTATTTTAAAAGAAAGAATTGATAATTTAGAAAAATAAAGCTCTTCTCTCAAAAGCAAGAGTGAAAAACTTGAAAAGGAAATTCTTTCAGAAGCTCATATGTATTTTGGGTGTGTTTCAAAGAAATATGAAACATCTTTTCAAAATTTTCTAGAAAGAAACATAGATAGAAGTAATATGGCTTCTATGATATGTGGAGTAAGTAGAAATGGAAAAACAAACATTGGTTATGTTCCACCAAAGAACTCTAAGTTCAAATCTAAACCTAAATAAATGGTGATAAAACTAAAAGTTATGTATTCTCATTTTACTTATGGTCAGACACATGACACCTATTTTGCACAGAATCCATGGGTTGATAAAACCTCTGGGAATACTAACCATAAAGGACCCAAGAAGATGTGGGTACCTAAAAACAAAATAATATATATTGTAGATATCCTTAGCAACACAATTGAGACATCAATCATGGTACATGGATTCTGGGTGCCCTCGACACATGATGGGAAGAATGTATTTGTTCCAAGAGTTGGAACTTAAGCCTGGAAGTTCTGTAGGCTTTAGAAGAAACCAAAAGGGTAAAATCATTGGCTCTGGAATAATAGGTAATGGTTCCATTCCATATATTACCAATGTTCTATTAGTTGGAGTTCTAATGCACAATCTCTTGTCCATAAGTAAATTAAGTGATAATGGTTATGACATTATCTCCAATCAAAAATCCTGCAAATATGTGAGTCAAAAGGCTGGTTTTATACTCTTCAATGGCAAAAGGAAAAACAACATCAATAAAATTAAACTTTCCGATTTAGAAAATCAAAATGTAAAATGCCTTATGTCAGTGAACGAAGAACAATGGACTTGGCATATACGTCAAGTCATGTTAGCATGAGAAGAATCTCAAAGCTCAACAAGCTCAACTTAGTTAGAGGCCTTCCAAATCTGAAGTTTGCTTCAAATGCTCTTTGTGAGGAACGTCGGAAAGGTAAGTTTTCTAGAACTTCTTTTAAATCCAAGAATGTTGTTTCCACCTTTAGGCCTATAAAACTCTTGCATATTGATCTGTTTGGGCAAGTTAAAACAACTTCAATAATGGGCAAGAAGTACAGATTAGTCATTGTAAATGACTACAGCAGATGGACATGAGTAAAGTTCGTAAGACACAAGGATGAGTCACATTTTGTGTTTACTACCTTCTGTTCACAAGTGCAAAATGAAAAAGACTTAACAATTGTCAAAGTCGATAGTGATCATGATGGTGAATCTAAAAATAAATATTTTGAAAACCTTTTTGAAGACAATTGAATCTTTCATGATTTATACTGTCCTAAAACTCCTCAGCGGAATGGATTTGTAGGAGGAAAAATCATACTTTTCAAGGGATGGCTAAAACCATGATCAATGAGACAAATATTGCAAAGCACTTTTGGGAAAAAATGGTGAATACTGCATGTTACATTCAGAACAAGATCTTTATAAGACCTATTAGGTAAAACTCCTTATGAATTGTGAAGGAACAGAAAACCTAACATTTCTTATTTTCATCCATTTAGTTGTATATGTTTTATGCTTAATATTAAATACAATATAAACAAGTTTGATTCTAAGTCTCAAAAGTGTATCATGTTAGGATATTCTGAATGTTGAAAAGGATACCGAGTATATAACACTGAAATCAATATTGTTGAGGAATCAATTCATGTTAAGTTTGATGATAAGCTTGACTTTGAAAATTCAAAGTGTATTGAAAAGTTTGCACATATGTAAATCATATTTTCAAATTCTGAGGTCAAAGACTGTGGAAGTGCTCAATATGAAGCTGATCAGTTAGAACTGGAACTTTCTAATACACTAGAACCTCTGAAGAAGTACAAGCAATGACTATCTCGTTTTGAAGATCTGATTCTAGGTAAGAAGACAAAACCTATCAGAACCAGGTCATCATTTATACAAGATGAAGAGACACTTATGGGCCCAGTGTCTATCTTCGAACTAACATCCATTGATGAAGCTCTGATATACTCAAAATGGATATTGTCTGTAAGAAGAACTGAATCAGTTCACAAGAAATGATGTGTGGGATCTAGTGCCAAGACCTAAAGGGAAACACATCATTAGAACCAAATGGGTCTTCAGAAACAATAGAAATGAGTAAGGAGAAGTTGTAAGAAATAAAGCCAGACTAGTTGCACAAGGCTATAATAAACAAAAATGAATTTATTATACTGAAACCTTTTCACTAGTGACCAGGTTAGAATCCATTTATCTCTTAATCCTTTGCAGTTAATTATAATACTGTCTTATATCAAATGGATGCTAAAAGCGCATTTCTGAATGGATACATAACATAAAAAGTGTATGTTCATCAACCTCCTGGGTTTGAAAGTCACAAATATCCTAATTTTGTCTACAAAATTAAGAAATCATTGTATGGTCTAAAACACACTCCAAAGCTTGGTATGAAAGGCTTAGTAACTTCCTTTTGAAAAATGACTTTACCAGATAAATGGTTGACATAACCTTGTTCCGTAAATCATACAAAAATGATTTTTTAATAGTCCATATCTATGTTGATAACATTATATGGTTTTGCTAATGTTATTCTTTTCCAATAGTTCTATAAGTCTATGCAAGCATAATTTGAAATGAGCACGATGGGTGAATTAAAATACTTTCTATGAATTCAAATCAATCAAGGCCTATTAGGAACTTACATTCATCAGAGCAAGTATACAAAAGAACTTCGGAAGAAGTTTGATATGACTGATAGCAAACAACCAAGACTCTAATGCACCTAACTTGCACTCTAGGTAAGGATGGAGAAAGCAAAAAGGTAGAGCAAAAGGTATACAGAGGTATGATTGGTTATCTCCTATACTTAACTGCATATAGACCTGGTATCTTGTTCAACGTATGATTGTGGTGGCTAACCAATTTGGAATTCTGCCATTTTTCTCATACTTTGTTATATTTATGAAATTTGTGATTTATGATGATAATATAAAGTAGAAATCATGAAATTACAAGTAATATTTGATTTTGGACATAACTGAAACAAAATAAAATTAAGAAAGAAAAGGATGGAAAGGGATAAAAATGGGATTATACACTTTTTCTATGAATATGAAAGAATGATAAGCCTTAGTGAAGATCACCATAATAAACGTGGTTTTTTGATAAGATCAAAATATGATTCAATCCAGAACAAATGAGCAATGCTCTCAAAATCACATAATGTGTTTGTTCAACAAAATTCAACTTGATTTTTCATTCATGATTAGTTTTCTATTTATAGGTAAAGGGTAGCTTACAATAATAACTCAAGAAATTCTATAACTTTAGCCTACTAACCTATTAATAATGGCTTGGAAATGAAATGTCACACATTAAAGGTGGTGGAGAAAGTGGATATTCATTGCCCTGATGAATAATAGGAGTTTATAGCTATTTTTATTAATGATATCACATTTCTCTTTTTCTCCCCTTCAAAGCTTTACCTATTCATTTCTTCAGCCTATTATTTACTTAGAAATATAAAAGCCACAAAATTTTAAAGCTTCAAGAGCTTTAAAATGTTTAAAACACAATATAATTGACAAGTTGGGCCTTGACACATTTTATTACAATATAATTGATTAAAAACATCAAAATGGGATAACAAGCCCATATGAAATGCCTTTTTCATTACCTTGGGCCAAAATGACAAGTCTTAGCCCATTTCCTTTCAATTGGTCCCTTGCTCCTATTGGTTTGTTCATAAATTGTATTAGAGCATCATTGACTCTCCTAGCACGTGCCCTTGTCATAGGACCTCCCAAGCTTTGGATTACTTCATTTAAGTCTTGGTTCTCTATGTCCTCATCAGTTAATGTGCCAGATTCCAATCATATCCCAGAGAATCTCACTTAACAACTATTAAGAGGGTCTTTAGATATCTGAAACATACTACTAATCGTGGCTTATTTTATAAGAATTCAGAAGATTACAAGTTAGTAGGTTATTGCGATGTTGATTATGCTGGAGATAGACTTGAAAGAAAAAGAACCAATAGAAGCTGTCAGTTTTTGGGTGACAATCTAGTCTCATGATCCAACAAAAGACAATCAACCATTGAATTATCAACAGTAGAAGTTGAGTACATTGCAGCAGCTGGTTATAGCATATAAATTCTTTGGATGAAGAGTCAACTAGAAGATTATCAACTAAAAGAGAGTAACATTCCTATCTTATGTAATAACAATTCTACTATTTGCTTATCCAAGAATCCCATTTTACACTCTAGGTCTAAACACATCGAGATAAAACATCATTTTATAAGAGACTATGTTCAAAAGAGTATTATTAATTTAATTTTTTTTATACAAACCATCAATGGATTGATAACTTTACAAAACCCCTTATTGAAGACATATTTGTTTTCATTTTGAAGAATTTAAAAATGAAAATCTGTCATGAGTGTCATACGGTGAATTGGACTTTATTGTGGTTTTAATCGCAATGTCGCGGTTAGCAAGAGTCGCCACCGACTTTTCTTTTATCCAATAAGGAAAGGTGGAAAAGAACAGGAAAGACCTTAATTTAGATTTTTGGGTTCGGGAGGTACATTATACAAAGGGAAGGTGTTAACACCCTTTGTATCCATGGTTATCCATGGGCTCTTAATTGCTCGATCACTTATATTATTTTTTAAAAAAAAAAGTGTTTGTGAATTGTTTAGAAAAATTGTTTTGAAAAGAGAATTTAACTTTGTAATGATTCTTGTATGAATATATACAAAGTAGTTATCTCGTTTAGTTTTGGAAATTGTTTAGAAAAAATATAACTCGGTAATGATTCTAGTATGAATGTATACCAAGTGGTGATTTTCTGAAGGTATTTTGAAAGGTGTGAGGTGTGAAAAAATGTTTTAGGTTGTGAGCCAGCAATTAAGAGTTATACCGACCCAAGGTCTTTATGAGTATTTCCTATCCTTATGAGGGTAAAACTGTCCTTATTATTGAGAAATAAGTAGTTTTATCCTTTAGATGTAAAAGGGTCATCGTAGGGTCATCGATTGGTCATTGAAGGCAACAGTTACGAGGATACCTTAGCATTCGAAGGGACTATCATCTTTTAACCGTAGGCAACATCGGAGGGTCATCGAGGGACAAAGTTGTATATTCGAAGGCAACATCCGAGGGACTATAATTTATTTTATGATGATTTAACTGAAGGGTCTTTGCTAAGGGTATCCCCACGTTCGCGGGACATGACCGTAATATCGTAATCGTAAGGCAACAAAGAGAGGTCCAAGATCACTTATTCAAAGGCAAAGTTTTACAATTAATTATATAATTAGGATGAAACTCCACATTAAAATTATTAAAAATAATATATTAAAACAAATTAATACATTAGAAATTAATACATTAAAAATTAATTTAGGGTGAAACTCCACAAGGGTATCCCACAACTAAAGTGGAATACCTAGCCAATAACTTTTTCCTGGGATATGCGAACCTTTACGAAACTCAAAAAAAAAAAGAAACATGTCAGAACACCAAATCAGGGTGCAATCGAAGATTACACCGGAGAAATATCACAACAATAAATAGGATAGGATGAATAATGCATGGCTATGATAAAACATAAAAAAAAAAGAATAGAAAAGTCAGCTACTGTCTCGTTCGCCTCTGCCTCGCCTAGCGAAGGCCAGGCGAATACTCGCCCCAGGCTCGCCTAGCGAGGTGCTAGCGAGGTGCTAGCGAGCGGCCACGGATTTTGAATTTGAAAACAGCCCCATGTTAGGAACTTTGAATTTTATGGCATTTTATCACAGGAATAACATGGTCAAACATTCAGGGTATTCAGGCATATTTAAATTCCCATACGAAAGCAAATTATATATCAACATTTTATCATGATGCATTATATATGTAGATATGGCCAATTGAAAGTATAAACAATAGAGATACGCAAACCTGTTTGCCAATTCAAGGTTGAAGGGATTGACCACTTGTAGTATCGGAATAAGTTAGGCAGCGGGAATTGGACGGCGATGGCTTCGGTGCAGATGGGCTGCCTTCAGGGTTTCTTTACTCTGAATTCTCCGGGTAGGCAGGGTTCCTATGCCAAAACTTCTATTCGTTCTTCTCTGTTCTCCTCCTCTTTTTTTTTTCAGTGAATCTCCCAGTGTAACTCCAAGTGTAACTCCCCTACTGAAACTTCAGTATTTATAGACTGATTTCGTGGGTAATGGGCTTGGAATGAGGGAGACCCAAGTCCAAAATAAATTGTTATATTTTATTTATTTATTTTAATTATTTAATTAATTAATTAATTAATTAATTAATTAAAAAAATTTCTTTTTTTTTTTTTTTGGGCTCAGAATGAAGCCCGAAATTTTTGTTGTCTGTGAGCTTCGCTAGGCGAGCGCGTAGCGAACAGGCCAGTTTGGGCCATTTTCTGGATTGGGCCATCCGTGAGCTGGGCCTTTGTTTCTTCAAGATCAGTGTTATATATGAGTCGGAATGCCTTGCAAAATGTCTTGAAATATTAATGGGCAAATTTTGGGGTATGACAGCTGCCCCTGTTCAATATTCTTGGACCGAGAGAGTTAGAATGGTGTATACGCCATTCGTGGTCTGGAGGTGGAAGATTATTGAACACTAGAATGCCCCAAAAATTTGCACTTGAGAATCGACAGTTGGCCTTGATGGAGATGGGCTTAAAGATGCCATCCGGGAGGTTTGATGACGAAAGCTTCAGATCGCGCCGTATATTAGGCCAATTTGAAGACATGGGTGCCACACTGGGTCGTACGTTAGACCGTATAATGAGTCATCCATTAGGCTGCCGACTTCGCTGGGGAGTCGGAGTGTCTCATATGTTGTTGGGGATAAAGGGTCAGAATGGACCATACGCTAGATCGTATCTGAGTTGCAGAATGAGCCGTACGTTAGGCTGAATCTGATGACGAAAGGGGGTAGTCGTACGTTAGACTACACTTTAGAAATGTACCGTATGTTAGGTAGCATCTGAGGGGATGGACATCCGAACGGGTCGTACGTTAGACCGTCGCAGAATGAGTCGTCTGTTAGGCCGCATCTGATGATGAAAGCGGTAGTCGTACGCCAGACTACACTTCAGAAATGTACCGTACGTTAGGTAGCATCTGAGGGTTGTAAGATCCAAACGGGTCGTACGTTAGACCGCGTTGGAGTTGCTGGAGTTCAGAATGGATCGTACGCTAGATCGTATCTGAGTTGCAGAATGAGCCGTACGTTAGGCTGTATCCGAAGAAGAAAGTAGTCGTACGCTAGACTACACCCCTGAACGTACCGTACGCTAGGCAGTATCCGAGGATTTGAAGGTCCAAATGGGTCGTACGTTAGACCGCATTGGAGTTGCTGAAGAAGTCATATGTTGGGCTGAATCAGAATGAACCGTACGTTAGGCTGTATCTGATAACCTGTATATGTTGTACTTGCAATAAATGTCTGGGATGGGCTTAAAGATGCCATCATTAGGAGGATATCGAAGTGTTGTCAGAATGAATGTTCCCATGAACTGTATTTGAAATATGTATCTGAATCTTGAATGTGATTGATAAAGGTGTCTGTCTGAATGAACCTTTTATTTTGACTATATCAGGAGGATAAATAACCTGCAAAGAAAAGTTAGCTTCATGCTATGTCATGATGCATGAGATGTTTCGTGTTATGCTAAAATAAATGTGAATGTTGTATGCATGCGTATGCTGTGAAAGGATGTAATGAATGAGCTATGCGTATGAGAAGTTCTGCTTGGGGACTCTACTGGGGAAAATAAATCCCCATCTATTGATTTGAGACATTTGTGTCGATGACCCTTTCTCGGCTGGGGATGCTTGATTTCTGTCTGATGGTGGAAATATTCAGCAGAGTCGGGCTGGAGATGGATGAGATGATCAGCCTGTCTGGCGATGCCGACCTCTGTTGGGGAATAGCTGGCTGTGCCGGGGAATACTGCCAATTTCTTCTGGGAAAAATAGGCTTGCTGGGGAAGATAATTGGTAGCGGATTCATTGGAAGCATGGTTAGACCTTATCCTCGATCCTGAAGTCTTGTAGTAATTGCTATTGCTATTCTATGCATGTATTTTGGTAAACATTGGTCATATTCAAATGCATATATTAATTCAAATTAAATCAATGGATGTTTATGCAAACAAAACAGAAAAAGAAAAAACAAAAGCATCTTTTGAAAGAAGGTTGTATTGATTTTGAAAGAAGGCCTATAAACAGGCAATTTGTGTACAAGGAGACAGAAATCCTAGTAAGAGGAAATTGTCGAAAACAAAGAGAAAGCTATGTGGAAGAAGTCCTATTGATTTTAAGTCTACTACTGCCATTATGTCTTCAAGCATCTCATCCCCTGCTGTCGGATGGAAGTGATTGGCTTGTTCAGTCCCTTGAACTTGGATGAAGTTGACTAAGAACGGGACATAGTCATACGCTTTAATCCCTAATTTTTGCCTGGACCGCCTTTTCAGGTTTTCAGTCCACCAGGATACCCTTTTTTGCCCAAGCCGCCTTTTCAGGTTTTCGACTTGCCGGGTGTACATTTTTTTTATATATCCCTAATTTTTGCCCGAACCCTTTTGGTTCGCCGGGATGCCCTTACTTTTGCCTAGATACGTCGATCTAGCGGGTCTCTTTTATGCGTAGTATTTTTTAACTATGTCCGCGTTCACGGGATGTGGGAAGTCTCCACCATCCATTGTAGCGAGTATCATGGCTCCACCTGAGAATACCTTCTTAACTACAAATGGCCCTTCGTATGTGGGAGTCCATTTGCCTCTGGGGTCAGTTTGTGGTAGGATGATGCGTTTGATTACCAAGTCGCCAATTTGATACACTTGTCTCTTGACCTTTTTGTTGAATGCCCTGGTCATGCGCTTCTGATATATCTGCCCGTGACATACAGCCGCAAGTCTCTTCTCATCCATCAAATTTATCTGATCGAGTCGAGTCTGAATCCATTCGTCTTCGTCTAAGCCCGCCTCTTTCATGATCCTTAGAGAGGGAATCTGAACCTCTACTGGTAAAACGGCTTCCATTCCGTAGACTAAAGAGAAAGGAGTTGCCCCTGTCGAAGTTCGTACCGAAGTACGATAACCATGAAGAGCAAATGGTAACATCTCATGCCAGTCTTTGTATGTTACCGTCATCTTTTGTATAATCTTCTTAATATTCTTATTAGCCGCTTCTACAGCGCCGTTCATCTTTGGCCGGTACGGAGAAGAGTTATGGTGTTTTATTTTGAACTACGTGCAGAGTTCAGTAATCATCTTGTTGTTCAAATTAGTGCCATTGTCAGTGATAATTCTCTCAGGGACGCCGTATCGGCAGATGAGGCTGTTCTTGATGAATCGTGCCACCACATTCTTAGTAACAGAAGCAAATGAGGCTGCCTCCACCCACTTTGTGAAGTAATCAATAGCAACAAGGATGAAACGATGTCCATTAGAGGCGGTAGGTTTAATCTCGCCAATCATATCAATGCCCCACATTGCAAAGGGCCACGGCGCGGTCAACACGTTTAATGGAGCAGGAGGCACATGTACTTTATCCGCATAGATCTGGCACTTATGACAAGTTCTGGAGGGATGGTGGCAATCAGTTTCCATGGTAGACCAATAATACCCTGACCTCAGAATCTTCTTGGCCATTGTATGTCCACTAGAATGAGTCCCAAAGATACCGTCGTGCATGTCTTCCATAATCTTCTCTGATTCCTTTCTATCCACACAGCGAAGCAAAGTCGAATCATGGTTACGTTTGTACAATATTCCATTACTCAAAAAGAATTTAGCGGAGAACTTCCTCAGAAATTTCTTGTCATTGATGGATGTCCCTTCAGGGTATTCCTGAGCTTCTAAATATCTTTTTATCTCGTGGAACCAAGGCTTCTCTTCTACTTCATTAGCGTTAAGTTCATAACAATATGCTGGTTCGTCTAGTCGTTCAATGGTAATCCGGGGAGCTTCATTGTCCCATCTGACTCTGAACATAGATGACATGGTAGCTAATGCGTCTGCCAACTGGTTCTCCTCTCGTGGAATATATTCGAATGTGATCTCTTCAAAGTATGGGATTAATGTCAACACCCGTTCTCGATAAGGGATGAGATTCAGATGTTTAGTGTCCCATTCTCCTTTGACCTGACTGATTACCAAGGCTGAGTCTCCGTACACCTTCAAGAACTTGATTCTTAGGTCTATAGCAGCTCTGAGTCCCAAAATACACGCTTCATACTCAGCCATATTGTTGGTGCATTCAAAACATAGTCTAGCGGTGAAAGGCGTATGGCCATCCTTGGGGGAAATGATCACGACGCCAATACCGTTGCCCAATGCGTTAGACGATCCATCAAAAACCATAGTCCATCGGGATCCCACTTCGGGTCCTTCCTCTGGTCCAGGTTCTTCATAATCAGTAACAAGCATGACATCCTCATCTGGGAACTCAAAATTCATAGACTGATAATCATTCACTGCCTGATGAGCCAAATGATCAGCTAGCACGCTTCCTTTGATTGCTTTTTGGGTGGTATACTGGATATCATACTCTGTTAAAATCATCTGCCATCTTGCTATTCTTCCGGAGAGGGCGGGTTTCTCAAATATGTATTTGATAGGATCCATCTTAGAAATCAACAAAGTGGTGTGATTCAACATATACTGTCTTAGTCGGCGAGCAGCCCAGGCCAAAGCACAGCAAGTTTTCTCGAGCAGTGAGTATCTTGTTTCACAGTCGGTAAACTTTTTGCTAAGGTAGTATATGGCATGCTCTTTTCGACCAGACTCGTCATGTTGCCCCAACACGCACCCCATTGAGTTTTCTAAAACGGTCAAATACATGATTAGAGGTCTTCCCTCAACTGGTGGTACCAGAATCGGAGGTTCTTGGAGGTACTTCTTGATTTTGTCAAAAGCTTCTTGACATTCATCATTCCATATCATCTCCTGATTTTTTCTCAGTAACTTGAAGATGGGTTTGCAAGTAGCGGTCAAATGGGAAATAAACCGGGCAATGTAATTCAAACGTCCCAAGAAACCTCTGACTTCTTTATCTGTACGGGGAACTGGCATTTCTTGAATAGCTCTCACCTTGGCCGGGTCAACCTCAATACCTTTACCACTGACAATAAAGCCCAAGAGTTTACCGGATCTTACTCCAAAGGTGCATTTGTTCGGGTTCAATCTCAACTTGTATTTCTTCAGCCTCTCAAACAGTTTGTATAAATGATCGAGATGTTCTTCTTCAGTATGAGACCTGGCTATCATATCGTCCACATATACTTCTATTTCATGATGGATCATGTCATGGAACAAAACCACCATAGCACGCTGGTACGTTGCTCCTGCGTTCTTTAAACCAAACGGCATTACTTTATAACAGAAGGTGCCCCATTGCGTCACAAACGTAGTCTTCTCCATGTCCTCAGGTGCCATTTTGATCTGGTTATAACCCGAGAATCCATCCATGAAGGAGAATACCTTGTGTTGAGCGGTGTTGTCTACCAGAACATCAATGTGTGGCAGTGGGAAATCATCCTTGGGACTCGCTCTATTCAAATCTCTGTAATCCACACACATTCGCACCTTACCATCCTTCTTTGGCACTGGTACCACATTAGCAACCCATTGAGGATAAGAAGTAACCGCCAGAAAACCAGCATCGAATTGTTTCATGACTTCGGCCTTGATTTTCTCGGACATTTCAGGACGCATGCGACGAACCTTTTGCTTAACAGGACGACAATCTTCCTTCGTCGGCAAACGATGCACTACTATATCGGTATCCAGCCCTGGCATGTCTTCGTAAGACCAAGCAAAAATCTCCACATAGTCATGTAGCATTTGAATCAATCTTCTTTTGACACTGATTTCCAAGCCTGCTCCTATTTTGACTTCTCTCTTGTCCACCTCGGTACCCAGATTTACAGTCTCAACTGACTCCTCATGCGGCTGTATAGTCCTTTCTTCTTGTAGTAACAGTCTGGCAAGTTCTTCAGGTACTTCACAATCTTCCTCACTTCCATCTTCGGCTCGGTAGATCGGATTTTCAAAGTCATAATGAACAGTAGTAGAACTATTATCAACAGGATCCAGAGTGGATATGGATCGGCAAATTGTTACGTGAGTGTGCGCAAGAAAACATAGCTTGTTTGAAAAATGACAGGAAAGATAAAGAGCGCAATATTTGAATGCAAAAAGTCCATTGATTTATTGAATATAAATATGCTTATGAAAATGACAAAACCCCTAACAAATTAGCCATTGTGCCTCGGGCATAGACACAATGCTTTAAGAAGTTTGATTGTAAAAGAAAATTAAAATTTGCAATTCTAGAATAAACAATAACAATTACTCCTGACTAAAGGAAATCGGGATAATGTCTTCAGTCTTCCAATTGTTGAGTCCGTCACCAATTGTTGGGAAAATCCAGCTATCCAAGTCGCAATCACTATCAGCATCTTCCATAGCATTAATCTGATTTTTGACTATCTTTCCAGAGTTAAACCCCAGGCCAGCTTTATCAGACTTGTACGGTACATTGATCAGTTGACCCCAACCAGCACGATCACCATTTTCAATCGCGGCTTGAGCATCTTTCAGAGAGATCATGACAGGGGGAGCACGAACAACCTTGGGCACAAGGGGAGTTGGCTTAAGGACAGGACTGGGTGGAGGAACCACTTCAAATGACTGAGAAGGAGTCTCAAAGAATTCACCATCCATCTCGACGTATTTGAAGGCTTGCACACTACTGACAATATACTCTTCTTCTCCACATACAGTGACAACCATGCCTGCTATTGGATACTTCAGCTTTTGATGAAGCGACGAAGCTACCGCACCTGCCCCATGGATCCAAGGGCGCCCCAACAAGCAGGAGTAGGCGGGACGAATGTCCATCACGTGAAAGGTAGTGTTGAAGACTTGAGGTCCTATCTTGATAGGGAGAACCACTTCACCATAGACAACACTCTTCGCACCATCGTAAGCACGCACCACAACATCACTAGGTTTCAGTTCAATGCCTTTGTAGTCAAATTTATCGAGTACAGCTTTCGGGAGCACATTCAAGGAAGAGCCGTTGTCGATCAACACGTGAGCCAGGGTGATCCCCTCACACTCGATGGAGATATGCAGAGCTTTATTGTGATTCTTTCCTGCTGGCGTCAGGTCAGCATCGGAAAAGCCTAGGCCATTGTCAACAGTCAAATTAGCAACATAATGTTCGAATTGATCGACGGATGTTTCTTGAGGCACATGAGCGGTCTTCAAGAATTTCATCAATGCATTGGCATGGGATTCAGAGGATAATAACAAGGACAACATTGAGATTTTAGACGGAGTATGCCCCAATTGTTCCACTACATCAAAATCGCTCTTACGGATGATTTTCAGCATCTCTTCCATTTCCTGTTTGGCAACATCTTCAGAAGTAACTTCGACCGATGTCTCTGACTGAGGAGGATTGACTGGTCTTTTTCCTCGAATTTCGGGAGCGGGAGGTGAGATTTCTGGGGAGTAGATCCTTCCACTTCGAGTAACTTTACTAGTCCCCACAATATCATTAGGATTAGCAGAACTACCAACTTGCTTTATGCCATGGATGTAAACGTCGCCTCCATAGTTCCACGGAATAGCTTTGCTGGAGGAATATGGCACGGGGCCAGGTGCGGTAATAATCAGGGGAGCCACTTTGGGCTCAGCGGTAATCTTCACAGGCACTCTAGTAGCGGTAATCTTCACTGGAGCTTTGGACCTAGCAATCACAGATACCTCTTCAATAGAGTTGTCCACCTTAGGAACCCTTTCAAATAGAATTGTACGATCATCCATCAGCCGTTGAATGCCGTTCTTCAACTTCAAACAATCATTGGGTCGGAGTACACAGAGATCGCAATCTTCAGCACAACCTGGAAATAAACCAGCTTGCAATAAATTCTTCTTAACGATCAGGAGAGGAGATGCTAAATCAGCAACGTCAGTAACGTGAGAATTGTCGTCCACAACATTAACATTCTGGTCATGATTAGGCATAGGTGCTGTGATGACATTGGGGGTCGCCGGAGGATCAAATTCAATTTCTCCAGCGTCGATCATATCCTGAATCTTGTTCTTCAACAACCAGCAATCATTCGTATCATGCCCGGGGCTATCGGAGTGATAGGCACACCTGGCGTTGGGATTATAACGAGGAGAAGTAGTGTTGGGATTTGCAGGAGGGCCTCTGAGGGTAATCAAATTGGCCTTTAACATACTCTGCAGTGCTTGGGTTAAAGTCATATTGATCTTGGTAAACTGTCTTCTCGACCTGTCTTGTCTGTGTTGGAAGTTCTGAGATGGCGGTGCGGCAATTGTAACTGCCCCAACAGTATGGTCACGATTCTTCTTGTTATGCTTCCTCTCACTGTACACAGCATTTGATTCATTCTTTCCCTGATAGGACTTTTTGGTGCTTGCAGAAGTAGCTGCCTGTATCTTTCCACTTCGAATGCCGCTTTCAACCCGTTCACCTGTCAAGATAAGTTCAGTGAAACCTGACGAGGAACTTCCCAGTAGATGGCTGTAGAATGGGCCAGTCAGTGTACCCATGAACATGTCCACTAACTCTCGATCAGTCATAGGGGGTTTGACTCTGCCAGCCAAATCTCTCCACTTTTGAGCATATTCTTTGAAACTTTCTTTAGAGCCCATAGTCATATTTTGTAGCTGTAGCCGAGTAGGCGCTAACTCAGAATTATACTGGTAGTGCTTGTAGAAAGCTGTTGCTAAATCAGTCCATGTGCGGATGTTAGAGCTCTCAAGCTGATAATACCACTCTAACTGTGTGCCAGACAGACTCTCTTGGAAGAAATGGATCCACAGTTTCTTATCAGTAGTGTGCGGCTGAATCTTTCTCACATAAGCCCTTAGATGCATCTGAGGACAAGAGGCACCATCATACTTAGTGAAAATGGGAACCTTGAATTTGCGGGGAATGACCACATCAGAGACCAGACCCAAGTTTTCGAAATCCAGACCGGGCACTTTCTGCCCCTCCATAGCTAGCATACGTTCTTCCAGCAACTTGTACTTATCATCCTTCGGAGAGTACTGTTCATGTTCATAATCTTCATCGTCGTCCTCAGAATTGACGAGATTAGGATTCTCATCTTCCGAATCATTCTCGGTCTCTTCTTCTGAATCCTTCGGAATTCTAATCTTGACTCCTGTAACCTGTCCCTTAAGCCTTCTCCCCGGGTTGATGTAACCCACAGGTTTCTGGTCCTTCTTCTTCTCCATCAAAAGAGCTTTCAGTTCTTCCTGCCCCTTAGATAAGCTCAGCATCATTTCCTGGAATTGAGCATTCTGGGCCTGGAGATCTTTGACAGTTTGTTCGAGAGCCATTGTTCAATCTGTTTGAATCTGCTGTTCTGTTGGAATCTGTTTGATAGGAAAATCGTGAGAACACTGATCCTTTAGAATACCTGTTATGCGATGCAATGCAATGTATGAAATGTTTTCAAGGACTTTCGGGATTTAACTTTGCATAAACTAACAAAAAGAGCTTTTTTTTTCTTTTCTCTTTTGTTTTTGCTTTTGTTTTTGTTTTTTCTGTTTTTTTTTAGCAGAGTTAAATCCCTAAATCCTTGAAATGGTTAGTACAATGCCATGATGTTATGATGTTATGTTGTTATGATGTCATGTTGTTAGATAAATAACAAGCACAAGCAAGTCACACAACAATCATTCCTAGGTTTTAAGGCTTGCGTGAGTTCCATAGGTAAATACCCTCCCCACTGAAGTTTGGTTGGTTCAACCTGTCTTAGAATAGTAACCGGGTTCTAGAAGGATCTCAAATCATTGACCTTTCCTTAAGTCCACTTCAGTGCAACACCAAGTGGTTGACCGAAGCTTCCCTAAAGTCCAATCTCAAAGAGTGTAGTATCGAGTCTCAACCAACTCCAGTCGGAACCGAAGCCAGTTATCTCACTACTTTCTAATGGCCAGGATGAGTCAATTAGGGTTCTAAAGGTCTGGTTAATGCTTTTATGACACCACGCGAATGCCAAATATTTCCTCAACTAACATGAGGAACATCAGGACATCCAAAGTGCCACATTAACCGTAGCCATCATTTTGACCATTCCAGTATACGCCGGACAGTCGCGATGATCTCTTGCTACTTACCTAAGGTACACTAGATCCGGGTGTAGGATCTTTCACTCAAGCATAACATACCCAAGCAATCCCTTAAAAATAAATCAGACAAATTGAATAAGTGATCTTGTTTTTAAGGTAACCTCTCTTTTTAAGGTCCCCAGCAGAGTCGCCAGTTCTGTCATACGGTGAACTGGACTTTTTTGTGGTTTTAATCGCAATGTCGCGGTTAGCAAGAGTCGCCACCGACTTTTCTTTTATCCAATAAGGAAAGGTGGAAAAGAACAGGAAAGACCTTAATTTAGATTTTGGGTTCGGGAGGTACATTATACAAAGGGAAGGTGTTAGCACCCTTTGTATCCATGGTTATCCATGGGCTCTTAATTGCTCGATCACTTATATTATTTTTTTAAAAAAAAGTGTTTGTGAATTGTTTAGAAAAATTGTTTTGAAAAGAGAATTTAACTTTGTAATGATTCTTGTATGAATATATACAAAGTAGTTATCTCGTTTAGTTTTGGAAATTGTTTAGAAAAATATAACTCGGTAATGATTCTAGTATGAATGTATACCAAGTGGTGATTTTCTGAAGGTATTTTGAAAGGTGTGAGGTGTGAAAAAATGTTTTAGGTTGTGAGCCAGCAATTAAGAGTTATACCGACCCAAGGTCTTTATGAGTATTTCCTATCCTTATGAGGGTAAAACTGTCCTTATTATTGAGAAATAAGTAGTTTTATCCTTTGGATGTAAAAGGGTCATCGTAGGGTCATCGATTGGTCATTGAAGGCAACAGTTACGAGGATACCTTAGCATTCGAAGGGACTATCATCTTTTAACCGTAGGCAACATCGGAGGGTCATCGAGGGACAAAGTTGTATATTCGAAGGCAACATCCGAGGGACTATAATTTATTTTATGATGATTTAACCGAAGGGTCTTTGCTAAGGGTATCCCCACGTTCGCGGGACATGACCGTAATATCGTAATCGTAAGGCAACAAAGAGAGGTCCAAGATCACTTATTCAAAGGCAAAGTTTTACAATTAATTATATAATTAGGATGAAACTCCACATTAAAATTATTAAAAATAATATATTAAAACAAATTAATACATTAGAAATTAATACATTAAAAATTAATTTAGGGTGAAACTCCACAAGGGTATCCCACAACTAAAGTGGAATACCTAGCCAATAACTTTTTCCTGGGATATGCGAACCTTTACGAAACTCAAAAAAAAAAGAAACATGTCAGAACACCAAATCAGGGTGCAATCGAAGATTACACCGGAGAAATATCACAACAATAAATAGGATAGGATGAATAATGCATGGCTATGATAAAACATAAAAAAAAAAGAATAGAAAAGTCAGCTACTGTCTCGTTCGCCTCTGCCTCGCCTAGCGAAGGCCAGGCGAATACTCGCCCCAGGCTCGCCTAGCGAGGTGCTAGCGAGCGGCCACGGATTTTGAATTTGAAAACAGCCCCATGTTAGGAACTTTGAATTTTATGGCATTTTATCACAGGAATAACATGGTCAAACATTCAGGGTATTCAGGCATATTTAAATTCCCATACGAAAGCAAATTATATATCAACATTTTATCATGATGCATTATATATGTAGATATGGCCAATTGAAAGTATAAACAATAGAGATACGCAAAACCTGTTTGCCAATTCAAGGTTGAAGGGATTGACCACTTGTAGTATCGGAATAAGTTAGGCAGCGGGAATTGGACGGCGATGGCTTCGGTGCAGATGGGCTGCCTTTAGGGTTTCTTTACTCTGAATTCTCCGGGTAGGCAGGGTTCCTATGCCAAAACTTCTATTCGTTCTTCTCTGTTCTCCTCCTCTTTTTTTTTTCAGTGAATCTCCCAGTGTAACTCCAAGTGTAACTCCCCTACTGAAACTTCAGTATTTATAGACTGATTTCGTGGGTAATGGGCTTGGAATGAGGGAGACCCAAGTCCAAAATAAATTGTTATATTTTATTTATTTATTTTAATTATTTAATTAATTAATTAATTAATTAATTAATTAATTAATTAAAAAAAAAATCTTTTTTTTTTTTTTTTTTTTTTTTTTTGGGCTCAGAATGAAGCCCGAAATTTTTGTTGTCTGTCAGCTTCGCTAGGCGAGCGCGTAGCGAACAGGCCAGTTTGGGCCATTTTCTGGATTGGGTCATCCGTGAGCTGGGTCTTTGTTTCTTCAAGATCAGTGTTATATATGAGTCGGAATGCCTTGCAAAATGTCTTGAAATATTAATGGGCAAATTTTGGGGTATGACAATGAGTAAAAATACAAGTCTCAATATGTGTTACCTCTAGAGAGTTAAAATGAGAATATGAGGAAACATGACTCTAAACCAGTTAACCCTATGAAGTATGAAGGTTCTTTAGGTCAGAAGGTCCTAAGTCAGAATCCCTATGGGATTTTCTATCTTTTAGACTCTGAATGATATTAATGTTTCAATTCATGCCCTTTCATTGTGGCTAAGAACTATGTTGATATGTGTCTAACTAATTCTTACATCAGTAAAATACTTGAATAAACCTTGGGAGTAATTATTATTTTACTATGATAAAATAAAATCATGCCTTGCACCCCCTAAGTCATCATTACTTGTATTTTCAAATGGTTATGTGTTTCAAACATTTTCAAAAGTCATTGTATCACTCTTTTCACATACAACACAACTCTCACTACTCGCGTTTGAATATTTTTAACCCTAAAACCCTAAAACTTCAAAGGTTGTTCAACAAAACCCTATTGAAATGATTGAAAACTTCTCTAAAACCTATCTATCAACATCGGTGGCTCACTTAGAGGATGTTAGTGGAAAGAGAATCATAAACAAAAGTAATGAGAAAATGATCAACTATTATTGCTCAGAAAGTATTACAGATCTAGAATCAGTTACAATAGCAAACAAAAGCACTACAAAAGGTAACAACTTTCAGACTCGGTCGGTAGTCTAAACACCTGACCTGATGAAAGTCCTTTGTATATTTGTCAAACTACTTATGGCATTAATTTTAAGCAACAACCTATCTAATGGTACTTCCTTTAGTTCCAACTTTGTTTTTGCAACTTGAGTTTGAGGAAAACAACCATTTATAAATTTTGATTCCATTAAGCTTGTGTTGCAGCTTTATGAAATATTGATATTTCGTCTTTCTTGTAATTAACTTTTGACATTTAGAAACTTGGAGATGGATTGCAACTTTTTGATGCGAAGTTTGCATCTTTTGACAGAGTTATTAGATTCTCATGGTTTTTCTCTAAACACAACTTTTTTGTTTGGTTTACACCTTAATGGATTCATTTGCACCACTTAGTGGCTTTTTTTCATCTCTGTCTGATTTGAAAAGACCATTAAATAGTTCATTCGGTTGTGTTCGTCACTCTCATCAATATGGTGAAAAATGTGAACATGAAATCCTTTGTTTGAAGGCAAGATTTTTATGTTTTGGATCCGGATCCATACCCGTCTAGCTTACCTCAATGGATAAAGACTACCAAATTTGGAACTACAAAAGCATTGAATGTTAAGGTGTGTATCATTTAGTTAAATATACTAAATTAAGTATAAATTATTTGTATTTTATTGCGCCAATTCTTATTGAATGAGGAGATTATTTTACCAACCTTAAAATGGATTAAATAAAAAGAAAATATACTTAAGTCAAGCAATTTTCCTGGTAAATAAAAGATTAAAGGAGCTTGATTGAGGAAGTGGACCACTTCCTCTGTGATTATTTATTTTCAAGGGGCTTTTTAATCATTGATTGTTTTTTACCCTTTATCTCTTATAACCTGCATGTGCATAATTGTAGTAAATTGTTTTTACAGAATTGTGTATATGGAGATGATCTGCTAGAAGCAGGGTGAGTACTCCAACTTGAAAAGACCCAGAGACGAAATATGTCGGTACTTGGGGCATTTTGGATTTTTGGGAGAATCAGCGGTTGAGTTTGGCTTCATGGAAAAGTATTTACTGTTGTGGTTTTTAGCACTATATATTTGAAAATGGATCTCCCATTCAAAACTAAGTCTCCAACAAGTTTGTGTTAATGTGAAGGAGTCTGAAGGTTGATTTACTTTGCCTTAGGATTTATTACTAAAAAGTGCACTTTGGCTTTGATTTTAGGGTAATGCAGGCCAATTAGCAATATTTGTTAAACAAGGTGATGTTTGTCTGACCCTTTGCCTATTCAGAATATTATTATGGAATTATGATATTATTCCTTCACTACGCCAAATAAGGGAAAAGAGGGCGCTTATTTTGGCCTATAACAGCGCTTTTAAGCACCCTCTAAAGTGGCGCTGGCATAGGTAAAGACAACGCTTTGTTTTCCTGGAGAAAGCGCTGTCTAAAGTGGCCCTTTAAGGGCCACATTATAGTGCGCTTTCAGAAAAAAGTGCCCTCTGGAGTGGTCCATAAAGGGAAACCTTAGAGGGCGCTTTCTGGAAAAAGCGCCCTCTAAAGTTGTCAATGTAAAGTGTTTAGAGGGCGCTTTCTGGAAAAAGCGCCCTCTAAAGATGTCAATGTAAAGTGTTTAGAGGGCGCTTTCTGGACAAAGCGCCCTCTAAAGTTGTCAATGTAAAATGTTTAGAAGGCGCTGTCATACGGTGAACTGGACTTTTTGTGTTTTGCTTTTTATCGCAATGTCGCGGTTAGCAAGAGTCGCCACCGACTTTTCTTTTATCCAATAAGGAAAGGTGGAAAAGAACAGGAAAGACCTTAATTTAGATTTTTGGGTTCGGGAGGTACATTATACAAAGGGAAGGTGTTAGCACCCTTTGTATCCATGGTTATCCATGGGCTCTTAATTGCTCGATCACTTATATTATTTTTGTCTGAAAAAAAAGTGTTTGTGAATTGTTTGGAAAATTGTTTTTGGAAAGAGAATTTAACTTTGTAATGATTCTTGTATGAATATATACAAAGTAGTTATCTCGTTTAGTTTTGAAAATTGTTTAGAAAAATATAACTCGGTAATGATTCTAGTATGAATGTATACCAAGTGGTGATTTTCTGAAGGTATTTTGAAAGGTGTGAGGTGTGAAAAAATGTTTTAGGTTGTGAGCCAGCAATTAAGAGTTATACCGACCCAAGGTCTTTATGAGTATTTCCTATCCTTATGAGGGTAAAACTGTCCTTATTATTGAGAAATAAGTAGTTTTATCCTTTGGATGTAAAAGGGTCATCGTAGGGTCATCGATTGGTCATTGAAGGCAACAGTTACGAGGATACCTTAGCATTCGAAGGGACTATCATCTTTTAACCGTAGGCAACATCGGAGGGTCATCGAGGGACAAAGTTGTATATTCGAAGGCAACATCCGAGGGACTATAATTTATTTTATGATGATTTAACCGAAGGGTCTTTGCTAAGGGTATCCCCACGTTCGCGGGACATGACCGTAATATCGTAATCGTAAGGCAACAAAGAGAGGTCCAAGATCACTTATTCAAAGGCAAAGTTTTACAATTAATTATATAATTAGGATGAAACTCCACATTAAAATTATTAAAAATAATATATTAAAAAATTAATACATTAGAAATTAATACATTAAAAGTTAATTTAGGATGAAACTCCACAAGGGTATCCCACAAATAAAGTGGAATACCTAGCCAATAACCTTTTCCTGGGATATGTGAACCTTTACGAAACTCAAAAAAAGAAACATGTCAGAACACCAAATCAGGGTGCAATCGAAGATTACACCGGAGAAATATCACAACAATAAATAGGATAGGATGAATAATGCATGGCTATGATAAAACATAAAAAAAAACAGAATAGAAAAGTCAGCTACTGTCTCGTTCGCCTCTGCCTCGCCTAGCGAAGGCCACGGATTTTGAATTTGAAAACAGCCCCATGTTAGGAACTTTGAATTTTATGGCATTTTATCACAGGAATAACATGGTCAAACATTCAGGGTATTCAGGCATATTTAAATTCCCATACGAAAGCAAATTATATATCAACATTTAATCAT